>NW_026989048.1:0-238193 GCF_030222135.1 Aotus nancymaae
AAGTCGAGTGCACACATTGACAACCGTTCTGTTAGATAGCTGCGTTTTGGATTTAGAAGCAGATATTTCCCTGTGCTTACTGCTGTTTCTTCCATATTCCGGTAATGGGCTGAAAACGCATGTTTTGGGACTCTGCAGAGAAAGTGTTTGCAGACTGCTGAATCCACACACGGGTTTAACTCTGGAAGTTGAGTGCACACATTGACAAGCGTTCTGTTAGATAGCTGCGTTTTGGATTTAGAAGCAGATATTTCCCTGTGCTTACTGCTGTTTCTTCCATATGCTGGTAATGGGCTGAAAACGCCTGTTTTGGGACCCTGCAGAGAAAGTGTTTGCAGACTGCTGAATCCACACACGGGTTTAACTCTGGAAGTTGAGTGCACACATTGACAACCGTTCTGTTAGATAGCTGCGTTTTGGATTTAGAAGCAGATATTTCCCTGTGCTTACTGCTGTTTCTTCCATATGCCGGTAATGGGCTGAAAACGCCTGTTTTGGGACTCTGCAGAGAAAGTGTTTGCAGACTGCTGAATCCACACACGGGTTTAACTCTGGAAGTTGAGTGCACACATTGACAACCGTTCTGTTAGATAGCTGTGTTTTGGATTTAGAAGCAGATATTTCCCTGTGCTTACTGCTGTTTCTTCCATATGCCGGTAATGGGCTGAAAACGCCTGTTTTGGGACTCTGCAGAGAAAGTGTTTGCAGACTGCTGAATCCACACACGGGTTTTAACTCTGGAAGTTGAGTGCACACATTGACAACCGTTCTGTTAGATAGCTGCGTTTTGGATTTAGAAGCAGATATTTCCCTGTGCTTACTGCTGTTTCTTCCATATGCCGGTAATGGGCTGAAAACGCCTGTTTTGGGACTCTGCAGAGAAAGTGTTTGCAGACTGCTGAATCCACACACGGGTTTAACTCTGGAAGTTGAGTGCACACATTGACAACCGTTCTGTTAGATAGCTGCGTTTTGGATTTAGAAGCAGATATTTCCCTGTGCTTACTGCTGTTTCTTCCATATGCCGGTAATGGGCTGAAAACGCCTGTTTTGGGACTCTGCAGAGAAAGTGTTTGCAGACTGCTGATTCCACACACGGGTTTAACTCTGGAAGTTGAGTGCACACATTGACAACCGTTCTGTTAGATAGCTGCGTTTTGGATTTAGAAGCAGATATTTCCCTGTGCTGACTGCTGTTTCTTCCATGTGCCGGTAATGGGCTGAAAACGCCTGTTTTGGGACTCTGCAGAGAAAGTGTTTGCAGACTGCTGAATCCACACACGGGTTTAACTCTGGAAGTTGAGTGCACACATTGACAACCGTTCTGTTATATAGCTGCGTTTTGGATTTAGAAGCAGATATTTCCCTGTGCTGACTGCTGTTTCTTCCATATGCCGGTAATGGGCTGAAAACGCCTGTTTTGGGACTCTTCAGAGAAAGTGTTTGCAGACTGCTGATTCCACACACGGGTTTAACTCTGGAAGTTGAGTGCACACATTGACAACCGTTCTGTTAGATAGCTGCGTTTTGGATTTAGAAGCAGATATTTCCCTGTGCTTACTGCTGTTTCTTCCGTATGCCGCTAATGGGCTGAAAACGCCTGTTTTGGGATTCTGCAGAGAAGATGTTTGCAGACTGCTGAATCCACACACGGGTTTAACTCTGGAAGTTGAGTGCACACATTGACAACCGTTCTGTTAGATAGCTGCGTTTTGGATTTAGAAGCAGATATTTCCCTGTGCTTACTGCTGTTTCTTCCATATGCCGGTAATGGGCTGAAAACGCCTGTTTTGGGACTCTGCAGAGAAAGTGTTTGCAGACTGCTGAATCCACACACGGGTTTAACTCTGGAAGTTGAGTGCACACATTGACAACCGTTCTGTTAGATAGCTGCGTTTTGGATTTAGAAGCAGATATTTCCCTGTGCTTACTGCTGTTTCTTCCATATGCCGGTAATGGGCTGAAAACGCCTGTTTTGGGACTCTGCAGAGAAGATGTTTGCAGACTGCTGAATCCACACACGGGTTTAACTCTGGAAGTTGAGTGCACACATTGACAACCGTTCTGTTAGATAGCTGCGTTTTGGATTTAGAAGCAGATATTTCCCTGTGCTTACTGCTGTTTCTTCCATATTCCGGTAATGGGCTGAAAACGCCTGTTTCGGGACTCTGCAGAGAAAGTGTTTGCAGACTGCTGAATCCACACACGGGTTTAACTCTGGAAGTTGAGTGCACACATTGACAACCGTTCTGTTAGATAGCTGCGTTTTGGATTTAGAAGCAGATATTTCCCTGTGCTGACTGCTGTTTCTTCCATATGCCGGTAATGGGCTGAAAACGCCTGTTTTGGGACTCTGCAGAGAAAGTGTTTGCAGACTGCTGAATCCACACACGGGTTTAACTCTGGAAGTTGAGTGCACACATTGACAACCGTTCTGTTAGATAGCTGCGTTTTGGATTTAGAAGCAGATATTTCCCTGTGCTTACTGCTGTTTCTTCCATATGCTGGTAATGGGCTGAAAACGCCTGTTTTGGGACCCTGCAGAGAAAGTGTTTGCAGACTGCTGAATCCACACACGGGTTTAACTCTGGAAGTTGAGTGCACACATTGACAACCGTTCTGTTAGATAGCTGCGTTTTGGATTTAGAAGCAGATATTTCCCTGTGCTTACTGCTGTTTCTTCCATATGCCGGTAATGGGCTGAAAACGCCTGTTTTGGGACTCTGCAGAGAAAGTGTTTGCAGACTGCTGAATCCACACACGGGTTTAACTCTGGAAGTTGAGTGCACACATTGACAACCGTTCTGTTAGATAGCTGTGTTTTGGATTTAGAAGCAGATATTTCCCTGTGCTTACTGCTGTTTCTTCCATATGCCGGTAATGGGCTGAAAACGCCTGTTTTGGGACTCTGCAGAGAAAGTGTTTGCAGACTGCTGAATCCACACACGGGTTTAACTCTGGAAGTTGAGTGCACACATTGACAACCGTTCTGTTAGATAGCTGCGTTTTGGATTTAGAAGCAGATATTTCCCTGTGCTTACTGCTGTTTCTTCCATATGCCGGTAATGGGCTGAAAACGCCTGTTTTGGGACTCTGCAGAGAAAGTGTTTGCAGACTGCTGAATCCACACACGGGTTTAACTCTGGAAGTTGAGTGCACACATTGACAACCGTTCTGTTAGATAGCTGCGTTTTGGATTTAGAAGCAGATATTTCCCTGTGCTTACTGCTGTTTCTTCCATATGCCGGTAATGGGCTGAAAACGCCTGTTTTGGGACTCTGCAGAGAAAGTGTTTGCAGACTGCTGATTCCACACACGGGTTTAACTCTGGAAGTTGAGTGCACACATTGACAACCGTTCTGTTAGATAGCTGCGTTTTGGATTTAGAAGCAGATATTTCCCTGTGCTGACTGCTGTTTCTTCCATGTGCCGGTAATGGGCTGAAAACGCCTGTTTTGGGACTCTGCAGAGAAAGTGTTTGCAGACTGCTGAATCCACACACGGGTTTAACTCTGGAAGTTGAGTGCACACATTGACAACCGTTCTGTTAGATAGCTGCGTTTTGGATTTAGAAGCAGATATTTCCCTGTGCTGACTGCTGTTTCTTCCATATGCCGGTAATGGGCTGAAAACGCCTGTTTTGGGACTCTTCAGAGAAAGTGTTTGCAGACTGCTGATTCCACACACGGGTTTAACTCTGGAAGTTGAGTGCACACATTGACAACCGTTCTGTTAGATAGCTGCGTTTTGGATTTAGAAGCAGATATTTCCCTGTGCTTACTGCTGTTTCTTCCGTATGCCGGTAATGGGCTGAAAACGCCTGTTTTGGGATTCTGCAGAGAAGATGTTTGCAGACTGCTGAATCCACACACGGGTTTAACTCTGGAAGTTGAGTGCACACATTGACAACCGTTCTGTTAGATAGCTGCGTTTTGGATTTAGAAGCAGATATTTCCCTGTGCTTACTGCTGTTTCTTCCATATGCCGGTAATGGGCTGAAAACGCCTGTTTTGGGACTCTGCAGAGAAAGTGTTTGCAGACTGCTGAATCCACACACGGGTTTAACTCTGGAAGTTGAGTGCACACATTGACAACCGTTCTGTTAGATAGCTGCGTTTTGGATTTAGAAGCAGATATTTCCCTGTGCTTACTGCTGTTTCTTCCATATGCCGGTAATGGGCTGAAAACGCCTGTTTTGGGACTCTGCAGAGAAGATGTTTGCAGACTGCTGAATCCACACACGGGTTTAACTCTGGAAGTTGAGTGCACACATTGACAACCGTTCTGTTAGATAGCTGCGTTTTGGATTTAGAAGCAGATATTTCCCTGTGCTTACTGCTGTTTCTTCCATATTCCGGTAATGGGCTGAAAACGCCTGTTTCGGGACTCTGCAGAGAAAGTGTTTGCAGACTGCTGAATCCACACACGGGTTTAACTCTGGAAGTTGAGTGCACACATTGACAACCGTTCTGTTAGATAGCTGCGTTTTGGATTTAGAAGCAGATATTTCCCTGTGCTGACTGCTGTTTCTTCCATATGCCGGTAATGGGCTGAAAACGCCTGTTTTGGGACTCTGCAGAGAAAGTGTTTGCAGACTGCTGAATCCACACACGGGTTTAACTCTGGAAGTTGAGTGCACACATTGACAACCGTTCTGTTAGATAGCTGCGTTTTGGATTTAGAAGCAGATATTTCCCTGTGCTTACTGCTGTTTCTTCCATATGCCGGTAATGGGCTGAAAACGCCTGTTTTGGGACTCTGCAGAGAAAGTGTTTGCAGACTGCTGAATCCACACACGGGTTTAACTCTGGAAGTTGAGTGCACACATTGACAACCGTTCTGTTAGATAGCTGCGTTTTGGATTTAGAAGCAGATATTTCCCTGTGCTGACTGCTGTTTCTTCCATATGCCGGTAATGGGCTGAAAACGCCTGTTTTGGGACTCTGCAGAGAAAGTGTTTGCAGACTGCTGATTCCACACACGGGTTTAACTCTGGAAGTTGAGTGCACACATTGACAACCGTTCTGTTAGATAGCTGCATTTTGGATTTAGAAGCAGATATTTCCCTGTGCTTACTGCTGTTTCTTCCATATGCCGGTAATGGGCTGAAAACGCCTGTTTTGGGATTCTGCAGAGAAGATGTTTGCAGACTGCTGAATCCACACACGGGTTTAACTCTGGAAGTTGAGTGCACACATTGACAACCGTTCTGTTAGATAGCTGCGTTTTGGATTTAGAAGCAGATATTTCCCTGTGCTTACTGCTGTTTCTTCCATATGCCGGTAATGGACTGAAAACGCCTGTTTTGGGACTCTGCAGAGAAAGTGTTTGCAGACTGCTGAATCCACACACGGGTTTAACTCTGGAAGTTGAGTGCACACATTGACAACCGTTCTGTTAGATAGCTGCGTTTTGGATTTAGAAGCAGATATTTCCCTGTGCTTACTGCTGTTTCTTCCATATGCCGGTAATGGGCTGAAAACGCCTGTTTTGGGACTCTGCAGAGAAGATGTTTGCAGACTGCTGAATCCACACACGGGTTTAACTCTGGAAGTTGAGTGCACACATTGACAACCGTTCTGTTAGATAGCTGCGTTTTGGATTTAGAAGCAGATATTTCCCTGTGCTTACTGCTGTTTCTTCCATATGCCGGTAATGGGCTGAAAACGCCTGTTTTGGGACTCTGCAGAGAAAGTGCTTGCAGACTGCTGAATCCACACACGGGTTTAACTCTGGAAATTGAGTGCACACATTGACAACCGTTCTGTTAGATAGCTGCGTTTTGGATTTAGAAGCAGATATTTCCCTGTGCTTACTGCTGTTTCTTCCATATGCCGGTAATGGGCTGAAAACGCCTGTTTTGGGACTCTGCAGAGAAAGTGTTTGCAGACTGCTGAATCCACACACGGGTTTAACTCTGGAAGTTGAGTGCACACATTGACAACCGTTCTGTTAGATAGCTGCGTTTTGGATTTAGAAGCAGATATTTCCCTGTGCTTACTGCTGTTTCTTCCATATGCCGGTAATGGGCTGAAAACGCCTGTTTTGGGACTCTGCAGAGAAAGTGTTTGCAGACTGCTGAATCCACACACGGGTTTAACTCTGGAAGTTGAGTGCACACATTGACAACCGTTCTGTTAGATAGCTGCGTTTTGGATTTAGAAGCAGATATTTCCCTGTGCTTACTGCTGTTTCTTCCATATGCCGGTAATGGGCTGAAAACGCCTGTTTTGGGACTCTGCAGAGAAAGTGTTTGCAGACTGCTGAATCCACACACGGGTTTAACTCTGGAAGTTGAGTGCACACATTGACAACCGTTCTGTTAGATAGCTGCGTTTTGGATTTAGAAGCAGATATTTCCCTGTGCTTACTGCTGTTTCTTCCATATGCCGGTAATGGGCTGAAAACGCCTGTTTTGGGACTCTGCAGAGAAAGTGTTTGCAGACTGCTGAATCCACACACGGGTTTAACTCTGGAAGTTGAGTGCACACATTGACAACCGTTCTGTTAGATAGCTGCGTTTTGGATTTAGAAGCAGATATTTCCCTGTGCTGACTGCTGTTTCTTCCATATGCCGGTAATGGGCTGAAAACGCCTGTTTTGGGACTCTGCAGAGAAAGTGTTTGCAGACTGCTGAATCCACACACGGGTTTAACTCTGGAAGTTGAGTGCACACATTGACAACCGTTCTGTTAGATAGCTGCGTTTTGGATTTAGAAGCAGATATTTCCCTGTGCTTACTGCTGTTTCTTCCGTATGCCGGTAATGGGCTGAAAACGCCTGTTTTGGGACTCTGCAGAGAAGATGTTTGCAGACTGCTGAATCCACACACGGGTTTAACTCTGGAAGTTGAGTGCACACATTGACAACCGTTCTGTTAGATAGCTGCGTTTTGGATTTAGAAGCAGATATTTCCCTGTGCTTACTGCTGTTTCTTCCATATGCCGGTAATGGGCTGAAAACGCCTGTTTTGGGACTCTGCAGAGAAGATGTTTGGAGACTGCTGAATCCACAAACGGGTTTAACTCTGGAAGTTGAGTGCACACATTGACAACCGTTCTTTTAGATAGCTGCATTTTGGATTTAGAAGCAGATATTTCCCTGTGCTTACTGCTGTTTCTTCCATATGCCGGTAATGGGCTGAAAACGCCTGTTTTGGGACTCTGCAGAGAAGATGTTTGCAGACTGCTGAATCCACACACGGGTTTAACTCTGGAAGTTGAGTGCACACATTGACAACCGTTCTGTTAGATAGCTGCGTTTTGGATTTAGAAGCAGATATTTCCCTGTGCTTACTGCTGTTTCCTCCATATGCCGGTAATGGGCTGAAAACGCCTGTTTTGGGACTCTGCAGAGAAAGTGTTTGCAGACTGCTGAATCCACACACGGGTTTAACTCTGGAAGTTGAGTGCACACATTGACAACCGTTCTGTTAGATAGCTGCGTTTTGGATTTAGAAGCAGATATTTCCCTGTGCTTACTGCTGTTTCTTCCATATGCCGGTAATGGGCTGAAAACGCCTGTTTTGGGACTCTGCAGAGAAGATGTTTGCAGACTGCTGAATCCACACACGGGTTTAACTCTGGAAGTTGAGTGCACACATTGACAACCGTTCTGTTAGATAGCTGCGTTTTGGATTTAGAAGCAGATATTTTCCTGTGCTTACTGCTGTTTCTTCCATATGCCGGTAATGGGCTGAAAACGCCTGTTTTGGGACTCTGCAGAGAAAGTGTTTGCATACTGCTGAATCCACACACGGGTTTAACTCTGGAAGTTGAGTGCACACATTGACAACCGTTCTGTTAGATAGCTGCGTTTTGGATTTAGAAGCAGATATTTCCCTGTGCTTACTGCTGTTTCTTCCATATGCTGGTAATGGGCTGAAAACGCCTGTTTTGGGACTCTGCAGAGAAAGTGTTTGCAGACTGCTGAATCCACACACGGGTTTAACTCTGGAAGTTGAGTGCACACATTGACAACCGTTCTGTTAGATAGCTGCGTTTTGGATTTAGAAGCAGATATTTCCCTGTGCTTACTGCTGTTTCTTCCATATGCTGGTAATGGGCTGAAAACGCCTGTTTTGGGACTCTGCAGAGAAAGTGTTTGCAGACTGCTGAATCCACACACGGGTTTAACTCTGGAAGTTGAGTGCACACATTGACAACCGTTCTGTTAGATAGCTGTGTTTTGGATTTAGAAGCAGATATTTGCCTGTGCTTACTGCTGTTTCTTCCATATGCCGGTAATGGGCTGAAAACGCCTGTTTTGGGACTCTGCAGAGAAAGTGTTTGCAGACTGCTGAATCCACACACGGGTTTAACTCTGGAAGTTGAGTGCACACATTGACAACCGTTCTGTTAGATAGCTGCGTTTTGGATTTAGAAGCAGATATTTCCCTGTGCTTACTGCTGTTTCTTCCATATGCCGGTAATGGGCTGAAAACGCCTGTTTTGGGACTCTGCAGAGAAAGTGTTTGCAGACTGCTGAATCCACACACGGGTTTAACTCTGGACGTTGAGTGCACACATTGACAACCGTTCTGTTAGATAGCTGCGTTTTGGATTTAGAAGCAGATATTTCCCTGTGCTTACTGCTGTTTCTTCCATATGCCGGTAATGGGCTGAAAACGCCTGTTTTGGGACTCTGCAGAGAAAGTGTTTGCAGACTGCTGATTCCACACACCGGTTTAACTCTGGAAGTTGAGTGCACACATTGACAACCGTTCTGTTAGATAGCTGCGTTTTGGATTTAGAAGCAGATATTTCCCTGTGCTGACTGCTGTTTCTTCCATATGCCGGTAATGGGCTGAAAACGCCTGTTTTGGGACTCTGCAGAGAAAGTGTTTGCAGACTGCTGAATCCACACACGGGTTTAACTCTGGAAGTTGAGTGCACACATTGACAACCGTTCTGTTAGATAGCTGCGTTTTGGATTTAGAAGCAGATATTTCCCTGTGCTGACTGCTGTTTCTTCCATATGCCGGTAATGGGCTGAAAACGCCTGTTTTGGGACTCTGCAGAGAAAGTGTTTGCAGACTGCTGATTCCACACACGGGTTTAACTCTGGAAGTTGAGTGCACACATTGACAACCGTTCTGTTAGATAGCTGCGTTTTGGATTTAGAAGCAGATATTTCCCTGTGCTTACTGCTGTTTCTTCCATATGCCGGTAATGGGCTGAAAACGCCTGTTTTGGGACTCTGCAGAGAAGATGTTTGCAGACTGCTGAATCCACACACGGGTTTAACTCTGGAAGTTGAGTGCACACATTGACAACCGTTCTGTTAGATAGCTGCGTTTTGGATTTAGAAGCAGATATTTCCCTGTGCTGACTGCTGTTTCTTCCATATGCCGGTAATGGGCTGAAAACGCCTGTTTTGGGACTCTGCAGAGAAAGTGTTTGCAGACTGCTGAATCCACACACGGGTTTAACTCTGGAAGTTGAGTGCACACATTGACAACCGTTCTGTTAGATAGCTGCGTTTTGGATTTAGAAGCAGATATTTCCCTGTGCTTACTGCTGTTTATTCCATATGCCGGTAATGGGCTGAAAACGCCTGTTTTGGGACTCTGCAGAGAAAGTGTTTGCAGACTGCTGAATCCACACACGGGTTTAACTCTGGAAGTTGAGTGCACACATTGACAACCGTTCTGTTAGATAGCTGCGTTTTGGATTTAGAAGCAGATATTTCCCTGTGCTGACTGCTGTTTCTTCCATATGCCGGTAATGGGCTGAAAACGCCTGTTTTGGGACTCTGCAGAGAAAGTGTTTGCAGACTGCTGAATCTACACACGGGTTTAACTCTGGAAGTTGAGTGCACACATTGACAACCGTTCTGTTAGATAGCTGCGTTTTGGATTTAGAAGCAGATATTTCCCTGTGCTTACTGCTGTTTCTTCCATATGCCGGTAATGGGCTGAAAACGCCTGTTTTGGGACTCTGCAGAGAAAGTGTTTGCAGACTGCTGAATCCACACACGGGTTTAACTCTGGAAGTTGAGTGCACACATTGACAACCGTTCTGTTAGATAGCTGCGTTTTGGATTTAGAAGCAGATATTTCCCTGTGCTGACTGCTGTTTCTTCCATATGCCGGTAATGGGCTGAAAACGCCTGTTTTGGGACTCTGCAGAGAAAGTGTTTGCAGACTGCTGAATCCACACACGGGTTTAACTCTGGAAGTTGAGTGCACACATTGACAACCGTTCTGTTAGATAGCTGCGTTTTGGATTTAGAAGCAGATATTTCCCTGTGCTTACTGCTGTTTCCTCCATATGCCGGTAATGGGCTGAAAACGCCTGTTTTGGGACTCTGCAGAGAAAGTGTTTGCAGACTGCTGAATCCACACACGGGTTTAACTCTGGACGTTGAGTGCACACATTGACAACCGTTCTGTTAGATAGCTGCGTTTTGGATTTAGAAGCAGATATTTCCCTGTGCTTACTGCTGTTTCTTCCATATGCCGGTAATGGGCTGAAAACGCCTGTTTTGGGACTCTGCAGAGAAAGTGTTTGCAGACTGCTGAATCCACACACGGGTTTAACTCTGGAAGTTGAGTGCACACATTGACAACCGTTCTGTTAGATAGCTGCGTTTTGGGTTTAGAAGCAGATATTTCCCTGTGCTTACTGCTGTTTCTTCCATATGCCGGTAATGGGCTGAAAACGCCTGTTTTGGGACTCTGCAGAGAAAGTGTTTGCAGACTGCTGAATCTACACACGGGTTTAACTCTGGAAGTTGAGTGCACACATTGACAACCGTTCTGTTAGATAGCTGCGTTTTGGATTTAGAAGCAGATATTTCCCTGTGCTTACTGCTGTTTCTTCCATATGCCGGTAATGGGCTGAAAACGCCTGTTTTGGGACTCTGCAGAGAAAGTGTTTGCAGACTGCTGAATCCACACACGGGTTTAACTCTGGAAGTTGAGTGCACACATTGACAACCGTTCTGTTAGATAGCTGCGTTTTGGATTTAGAAGCAGATATTTCCCTGTGCTGACTGCTGTTTCTTCCATATGCCGGTAATGGGCTGAAAACGCCTGTTTTGGGACTCTGCAGAGAAAGTGTTTGCAGACTGCTGAATCCACACACGGGTTTAACTCTGGAAGTTGAGTGCACACATTGACAACCGTTCTGTTAGATAGCTGCGTTTTGGATTTAGAAGCAGATATTTCCCTGTGCTTACTGCTGTTTCCTCCATATGCCGGTAATGGGCTGAAAACGCCTGTTTTGGGACTCTGCAGAGAAAGTGTTTGCAGACTGCTGAATCCACACACGGGTTTAACTCTGGACGTTGAGTGCACACATTGACAACCGTTCTGTTAGATAGCTGCGTTTTGGATTTAGAAGCAGATATTTCCCTGTGCTTACTGCTGTTTCTTCCATATGCCGGTAATGGGCTGAAAACGCCTGTTTTGGGACTCTGCAGAGAAAGTGTTTGCAGACTGCTGAATCCACACACGGGTTTAACTCTGGAAGTTGAGTGCACACATTGACAACCGTTCTGTTAGATAGCTGCGTTTTGGGTTTAGAAGCAGATATTTCCCTGTGCTTACTGCTGTTTCTTCCATATGCCGGTAATGGGCTGAAAACGCCTGTTTTGGGACTCTGCAGAGAAAGTGTTTGCAGACTGCTGAATCCACACACGGGTTTAACTCTGGAAGTTGAGTGCACACATTGACAACCGTTCTGTTAGATAGCTGCGTTTTGGATTTAGAAGCAGATATTTCCCTGTGCTGACTGCTGTTTCTTCCATATGCCGGTAATGGGCTGAAAACGCCTGTTTTGGGACTCTGCAGAGAAAGTGTTTGCAGACTGCTGAATCCACACACGGGTTTAACTCTGGAAGTTGAGTGCACACATTGACAACCGTTCTGTTAGATAGCTGCGTTTTGGATTTAGAAGCAGATATTTCCCTGTGCTGACTGCAGTTTCTTCCATATGCCGGTAATGGGCTGAAAACGCCTGTTTTGGGACTCTGCAGAGAAAGTGTTTGCAGACTGCTGAATTCACACACGGGTTTAACTCTGGAAGTTGAGTGCACACATTGACAACCGTTCTGTTAGATAGCTGCGTTTTGGATTTAGAAGCAGATATTTCCCTGTGCTGACTGCTGTTTCCTCCATATGCCGGTAATGGGCTGAAAACGCCTGTTTTGGGACTCTGCAGAGAAGATGTTTGCAGACTGCTGAATCCACACACGGGTTTAACTCTGGAAGTTGAGTGCACACATTGACAACCGTTCTGTTAGATAGCTGCGTTTTGGATTTAGAAGCAGATATTTCCCTGTGCTTACTGCTGTTTCTTCCATATGCCGGTAATGGGCTGAAAACGCCTGTTTTGGGACTCTGCAGAGAAGATGTTTGCAGACTGCTGAATCCACAAACGGGTTTAACTCTGGAAGTTGAGTGCACACATTGACAACCGTTCTGTTAGATAGCTGCGTTTTGGATTTAGAAGCAGATATTTCCCTGTGCTTACTGCTCTTTCTTCCATATGCCGGTAATGGGCTGAAAACGCCTGTTTTGGGACTCTGCAGAGAAGATGTTTGCAGACTGCTGAATCCACACACGGGTTTAACTCTGGAAGTTGAGTGCACACATTGACAACCGTTCTGTTAGATAGCTGCGTTTTGGATTTAGAAGCAGATATTTCCCTGTGCTTACTGCTGTTTCTTCCATATGCCGGTAATGGGCTGAAAACGCCTGTTTTGGGACTCTGCAGAGAAAGTGTTTGCAGACTGCTGAATCCACACACGGGTTTAACTCTGGAAGTTGAGTGCACACATTGACAACCGTTCTGTTAGATAGCTGCGTTTTGGATTTAGAAGCAGATATTTCCCTGTGCTTACTGCTGTTTCTTCCATATGCCGGTAATGGGCTGAAAACGCCTGTTTTGGGACTCTGCAGAGAAAGTGTTTGCAGACTGCTGAATCCACACACGGGTTTAACTCTGGACGTTGAGTGCACACATTGACAACCGTTCTGTTAGATAGCTGCGTTTTGGGTTTAGAAGCAGATATTTCCCTGTGCTTACTGCTGTTTCTTCCATATGCCGGTAATGGGCTGAAAACGCCTGTTTTGGGACTCTGCAGAGAAGATGATTGCAGACTGCTGAATCCACACACGGGTTTAACTCTGGAAGTTGAGTGCACACATTGACAACCGTTCTGTTAGATAGCTGCGTTTTCGATTTAGAAGCAGATATTTCCCTGTGCTTACTGCTGTTTCTTCCATATGCCGGTAATGGCTGAAAACGCCTGTTTTGGGACTCTGCAGAGAAGATGTTTGCAGACTGCTGAATCCACACACGGGTTTAACTCTGGAAGTTGAGTGCACACATTGACAACCGTTCTGTTAGATAGCTGCGTTTTGGATTTAGAAGCAGATATTTCCCTGTGCTTACTGCTGTTTCTTCCATAAGCCGGTAATGGCTGAAAACGCCTGTTTTGGGACTCTGCAGAGAAGATGTTTGCAGACTGCTGAATCCACACACGGGTTTAACTCTGGAAGTTGAGTGCACACATTGACAACCGTTCTGTTAGATAGCTGCGTTTTGGATTTAGAAGCAGATATTTCCCTGTGCTTACTGCTGTTTCTTCCATATGCCGGTAATGGGCTGAAAACGCCTGTTTTAGGACTCTGCAGAGAAGATGTTTGCAGACTGCTGAATCCACACACGGGTTTAACTCTGGAAGTTGAGTGCACACATTGACAACCGTTCTGTTAGATAGCTGCGTTTTGGATTTAGAAGCAGATATTTCCCTGTGCTTACTGCTGTTTCTTCCATATGCCGGTAATGGGCTGAAAACGCCTGTTTTGGGACTCTGCAGAGAAAGTGTTTGCAGACTGCTGAATCCACACACGGGTTTAACTCTGGAAGTTGAGTGCACACATTGGCAACCGTTCTGTTAGATAGCTGCGTTTTGGATTTAGAAGCAGATATTTCCCTGTGCTTACTGCTGTTTCTTCCATATGCCGGTAATGGGCTGAAAACGCCTGTTTTGGGACTCTGCAGAGAAAGTGTTTGCAGACTGCTGAATCCACACACGGGTTTAACTCTGGAAGTTGAGTGCACACATTGACAACCGTTCTGTTAGATAGCTGCGTTTTGGATTTAGAAGCAGATATTTCCCTGTGCTGACTGCTGTTTCTTCCATATGCCGGTAATGGGCTGAAAACGCCTGTTTTGGGACTCTGCAGAGAAAGTGTTTGCAGACTGCTGAATCCACACACGGGTTTAACTCTGGAAGTTGAGTGCACACATTGACAACCGTTCTGTTAGATAGCTGCGTTTTGGATTTAGAAGCAGATATTTCCCTGTGCTGACTGCTGTTTCTTCCATATGCCGGTAATGGGCTGAAAACGCCTGTTTTGGGATTCTGCAGAGAAGATGTTTGCAGACTGCTGAATCCACACACGGGTTTAACTCTGGAAGTTGAGTGCACACATTGACAACCGTTCTGTTAGATAGCTGCGTTTTGGATTTAGAAGCAGATATTTCCCTCTGCTTACTGCTGTTTCTTCCATATGCCGGTAATGGGCTGAAAACGCCTGTTTTGGGACTCTGCAAAGAAAGTGTTTGCAGACTGCTGAATCCACACACGGGTTTAACTCTGGAAGTTGAGTGCACACATTGACAACCGTTCTGTTAGATAGCTGCGTTTTGGATTTAGAAGCAGATATTTCCCTGTGCTTACTGCTGTTTCTTCCATATGCCGGTAATGGGCTGAAAACGCCTGTTTTGGGACTCTGCAGAGAAGATGTTTGCAGACTGCTGAATCCACACACGGGTTTAACTCTGGAAGTTGAGTGCACACATTGACAACCGTTCTGTTAGATAGCTGCGTTTTGGATTTAGAAGCAGATATTTCCCTGTGCTTACTGCTGTTTCTTCCATATGCCGGTAATGGGCTGAAAACGCCTGTTTTGGGACTCTGCAGAGAAGATGTTTGCAGACTGCTGAATCCACACACGGGTTTAACTCTGGAAGTTGAGTGCACACATTGACAACCGTTCTGTTAGATAGCTGCGTTTTGGATTTAGAAGCAGATATTTCCCTGTGCTTACTGCTGTTTCTTCCATATGCCGGTAATGGGCTGAAAACGCCTGTTTTGGGACTCTGCAGAGAAGATGTTTGCAGACTGCTGAATCCACACACGGGTTTAACTCTGGAAGTTGAGTGCACACATTGACAACCGTTCTGTTAGATAGCTGCGTTTTGGATTTAGAAGCAGATATTTCCCTGTGCTTACTGCTGTTTCTTCCCTATGCCGGTAATGGGCTGAAAACGCCTGTTTTGGGACTCTGCAGAGAAAGTGTTTGCAGACTGCTGAATCCACACACGGGTTTAACTCTGGAAGTTGAGTGCACACATTGACAACCGTTCTGTTAGATAGCTGCGTTTTGGATTTAGAAGCAGATATTTCCCTGTGCTTACTGCTGTTTCTTCCATATGCCGGTAATGGGCTGAAAACGCCTGTTTTGGGACTCTGCAGAGAAAGTGTTTGCAGACTGCTGAATCCACACACGGGTTTAACTCTGGACGTTGAGTGCACACATTGACAACCGTTCTGTTAGATAGCTGCGTTTTGGATTTAGAAGCAGATATTTCCCTGTGCTTACTGCTGTTTCTTCCATATGCCGGTAATGGGCTGAAAACGCCTGTTTTGGGACTCTGCAGAGAAGATGTTTGCAGACTGCTGAATCCACACACGGGTTTAACTCTGGAAGTAGAGTGCACACATTGACAACCGTTCTGTTAGATAGCTGCGTTTTGGATTTAGAAGCAGATATTTCCCTGTGCTGACTGCTGTTTCTTCCATATGCCGGTAATGGGCTGAAAACGCCTGTTTTGGGACTCTGCAGAGAAGATGTTTGCAGACTGCTGAATCCACAAACGGGTTTAACTCTGGAAGTTGAGTGCACACATTGACAACCGTTCTGTTAGATAGCTGCGTTTTGGATTTAGAAGCAGATATTTCCCTGTGCTTACTGCTGGATCTTCCATATGCCGGTAATGGGCTGAAAACGCCTGTTTTGGGACTCTGCAGAGAAGATGTTTGCAGACTGCTGAATCCACACACGGGTTTAACTCTGGAAGTTGAGTGCACACACTGACAACCGTTCTGTTAGATAGCTGCGTTTTGGATTTAAAAGCAGATATTTCCCTGTGCTTACTGCTGTTTCTTCCATATGCCGGTAATGGGCTGAAATCGCCTGTTTTGGGACTCTGCAGAGAAGATGTTTGCAGACTGCTGAATCCACACACGGGTTTAACTCTGGAAGTTGAGTGCACACATTGACAACCGTTCTGTTAGATAGCTGCGTTTTGGATTTAGAAGCAGATATTTCCCTGTGCTTACTGCTGTTTCTTCCATATGCCGGTAATGGGCTGAAAACGCCTGTTTTGGGACTCTGCAGAGAAAGTGTTTGCAGACTGCTGAATCCACACACGGGTTTAACTCTGGAAGTTGAGTGCACACATTGACAACCGTTCTGTTAGATAGCTGCGTTTTGGATTTAGAAGCAGATATTTCCCTGTGCTGACTGCTGTTTCTTCCATATGCCGGTAATGGGCTGAAAACGCCTGTTTTGGGACTCTGCAGAGAAAGTGTTTGCAGACTGCTGAATCCACACACGGGTTTAACTCTGGAAGTTGAGTGCACACATTGACAACCGTTCTGTTAGATAGCTGCGTTTTGGATTTAGAAGCAGATATTTCCCTGTGCTGACTGCTGTTTCTTCCATATGCCGGTAATGGGCTGAAAACGCCTGTTTTGGGACTCTGCAGAGAAAGTGTTTGCAGACTGCTGATTCCACACACGGGTTTAACTCTGGAAGTTGAGTGCACACATTGACAACCGTTCTGTTAGATAGCTGCCTTTTGGATTTAGAAGCAGATATTTCCCTGTGCTGACTGCTGTTTCTTCCATATGCCGGTAATGGGCTGAAAACGCCTGTTTTGGGACTCTGCAGAGAAAGTGTTTGCAGACTGCTGAATCCACACACGGGTTTAACTCTGGAAGTTGAGTGCACACATTGACAACCGTTCTGTTAGATAGCTGCGTTTTGGATTTAGAAGCAGATATTTCCCTGTGCTGACTGCTGTTTCTTCCATATGCCGGTAATGGGCTGAAAACGCCTGTTTTGGGACTCTGCAGAGAAAGTGTTTGCAGACTGCTGATTCCACACACGGGTTTAACTCTGGAAGTTGAGTGCACACATTGACAACCGTTCTGTTAGATAGCTGCCTTTTGGATTTAGAAGCAGATATTTCCCTGTGCTTACTGCTGTTTCTTCCATATGCCGGTAATGGGCTGAAAACGCCTGTTTTGGGATTCTGCAGAGAAGATGTTTGCAGACTGCTGAATCCACACACGGGTTTAACTCTGGAAGTTGAGTGCACACATTGACAACCGTTCTGTTAGATAGCTGCGTTTTGGATTTCGAAGCAGATATTTCCCTCTGCTTACTGCTGTTTCTTCCATATGCCGGTAATGGGCTGAAAACGCCTGTTTTGGGACTCTGCAAAGAAAGTGTTTGCAGAGTGCTGAATCCACACACGGGTTTAACTCTGGAAGTTGAGTGCACACATTGACAACCGTTCTGTTAGATAGCTGCGTTTTGGATTTAGAAGCAGATATTTCCCTGTGCTTACTGCTGTTTCTTCCATATGCCGGTAATGGGCTGAAAACGCCTGTTTTGGGACTCTGCAGAGAAGATGTTTGCAGACTGCTGAATCCACACACGGGTTTAACTCTGGAAGTTGAGTGCACACATTGACAACCGTTCTGTTAGATAGCTGCGTTTTGGATTTAGAAGCAGATATTTCCCTGTGCTTACTGCTGTTTCTTCCATATGCCGGTAATGGGCTGAAAACGCCTGTTTTGGGACTCTGCAGAGAAGATGTTTGCAGACTGCTGAATCCACACACGGGTTTAACTCTGGAAGTTGAGTGCACACATTGACAACCGTTCTGTTAGATAGCTGCGTTTTGGATTTAGAAGCAGATATTTCCCTGTGCTTACTGCTGTTTCTTCCATATGCCGGTAATGGGCTGAAAACGCCTGTTTTGGGACTCTGCAGAGAAGATGTTTGCAGACTGCTGAATCCACACACGGGTTTAACTCTGGAAGTTGAGTGCACACATTGACAACCGTTCTGTTAGATAGCTGCGTTTTGGATTTAGAAGCAGATATTTCCCTGTGCTTACTGCTGTTTCTTCCCTATGCCGGTAATGGGCTGAAAACGCCTGTTTTGGGACTCTGCAGAGAAAGTGTTTGCAGACTGCTGAATCCACACACGGGTTTAACTCTGGAAGTTGAGTGCACACATTGACAACCGTTCTGTTAGATAGCTGCGTTTTGGATTTAGAAGCAGATATTTCCCTGTGCTTACTGCTGTTTCTTCCATATGCCGGTAATGGGCTGAAAACGCCTGTTTTGGGACTCTGCAGAGAAAGTGTTTGCAGACTGCTGAATCCACACACGGGTTTAACTCTGGACGTTGAGTGCACACATTGACAACCGTTCTGTTAGATAGCTGCGTTTTGGATTTAGAAGCAGATATTTCCCTGTGCTTACTGCTGTTTCTTCCATATGCCGGTAATGGGCTGAAAACGCCTGTTTTGGGACTCTGCAGAGAAAGTGTTTGCAGACTGCTGAATCCACACACGGGTTTAACTCTGGAAGTTGAGTGCACACATTGACAACCGTTCTGTTAGATAGCTGCGTTTTGGATTTAGAAGCAGATATTTCCCTGTGCTTACTGCTGTTTCTTCCATATGCCGGTAATGGGCTGAAAACGCCTGTTTTGGGACCCTGCAGAGAAGATGTTTGCAGACTGCTGAATCCACACACGGGTTTAACTCTGGAAGTTGAGTGCACACATTGACAACCGTTCTGTTAGATAGCTGCGTTTTGGATTTAGAAGCAGATATTTCCCTGTGCTTACTGCTGTTTCTTCCATATGCCGGTAATGGGCTGAAAACGCCTGTTTTGGGACTCTGCAGAGAAAGTGTTTGCAGACTGCTGAATCCACACACGGGTTTAACTCTGGAAGTTGAGTGCACACATTGACAACCGTTCTGTTAGATTGCTGCGTTTTGGATTTAGAAGCAGATATTTCCCTGTGCTTACTGCTGTTTCTTCCATATGCCGGTAATGGGCTGAAAACGCCTGTTTTGGGACTATGCAGAGAAAGTGTTTGCAGACTGCTGAATCCACACACGGGTTTAACTCTGGAAGTTGAGTGCACACATTGACAACCGTTCTGTTAGATAGCTGCGTTTTGGATTTAGAAGCAGATATTTCCCTGTGCTTACTGCTGTTTCTTCCATATGCCGGTAATGGGCTGAAAACGCCTGTTTTGGGACTCTGCAGAGAAAGTGTTTGCAGACTGCTGAATCCACACACGGGTTTAACTCTGGAAGTTGAGTGCACACATTGACAACCGTTCTGTTAGATAGCTGCGTTTTGGATTTAGAAGCAGATATTTCCCTGTGCTGACTGCTGTTTCTTCCATATGCCGGTAATGGGCTGAAAACGCCTGTTTTGGGACTCTGCAGAGAAAGTGTTTGCAGACTGCTGAATCCACACACGGGTTTAACTCTGGAAGTTGAGTGCACACATTGACAACCGTTCTGTTAGATAGCTGCGTTTTGGATTTAGAAGCAGATATTTCCCTGTGCTGACTGCTGTTTCTTCCATATGCCGGTAATGGGCTGAAAACGCCTGTTTTGGGACTCTGCAGAGAAAGTGTTTGCAGACTGCTGATTCCACACACGGGTTTAACTCTGGAAGTTGAGTGCACACATTGACAACCGTTCTGTTAGATAGCTGCCTTTTGGATTTAGAAGCAGATATTTCCCTGTGCTGACTGCTGTTTCTTCCATATGCCGGTAATGGGCTGAAAACGCCTGTTTTGGGACTCTGCAGAGAAAGTGTTTGCAGACTGCTGAATCCACACACGGGTTTAACTCTGGAAGTTGAGTGCACACATTGACAACCGTTCTGTTAGATAGCTGCGTTTTGGATTTAGAAGCAGATATTTCCCTGTGCTGACTGCTGTTTCTTCCATATGCCGGTAATGGGCTGAAAACGCCTGTTTTGGGACTCTGCAGAGAAAGTGTTTGCAGACTGCTGATTCCACACACGGGTTTAACTCTGGAAGTTGAGTGCACACATTGACAACCGTTCTGTTAGATAGCTGCCTTTTGGATTTAGAAGCAGATATTTCCCTGTGCTTACTGCTGTTTCTTCCATATGCCGGTAATGGGCTGAAAACGCCTGTTTTGGGATTCTGCAGAGAAGATGTTTGCAGACTGCTGAATCCACACACGGGTTTAACTCTGGAAGTTGAGTGCACACATTGACAACCGTTCTGTTAGATAGCTGCGTTTTGGATTTCGAAGCAGATATTTCCCTCTGCTTACTGCTGTTTCTTCCATATGCCGGTAATGGGCTGAAAACGCCTGTTTTGGGACTCTGCAAAGAAAGTGTTTGCAGAGTGCTGAATCCACACACGGGTTTAACTCTGGAAGTTGAGTGCACACATTGACAACCGTTCTGTTAGATAGCTGCGTTTTGGATTTAGAAGCAGATATTTCCCTGTGCTTACTGCTGTTTCTTCCATATGCCGGTAATGGGCTGAAAACGCCTGTTTTGGGACTCTGCAGAGAAGATGTTTGCAGACTGCTGAATCCACACACGGGTTTAACTCTGGAAGTTGAGTGCACACATTGACAACCGTTCTGTTAGATAGCTGCGTTTTGGATTTAGAAGCAGATATTTCCCTGTGCTTACTGCTGTTTCTTCCATATGCCGGTAATGGGCTGAAAACGCCTGTTTTGGGACTCTGCAGAGAAGATGTTTGCAGACTGCTGAATCCACACACGGGTTTAACTCTGGAAGTTGAGTGCACACATTGACAACCGTTCTGTTAGATAGCTGCGTTTTGGATTTAGAAGCAGATATTTCCCTGTGCTTACTGCTGTTTCTTCCATATGCCGGTAATGGGCTGAAAACGCCTGTTTTGGGACTCTGCAGAGAAGATGTTTGCAGACTGCTGAATCCACACACGGGTTTAACTCTGGAAGTTGAGTGCACACATTGACAACCGTTCTGTTAGATAGCTGCGTTTTGGATTTAGAAGCAGATATTTCCCTGTGCTTACTGCTGTTTCTTCCCTATGCCGGTAATGGGCTGAAAACGCCTGTTTTGGGACTCTGCAGAGAAAGTGTTTGCAGACTGCTGAATCCACACACGGGTTTAACTCTGGAAGTTGAGTGCACACATTGACAACCGTTCTGTTAGATAGCTGCGTTTTGGATTTAGAAGCAGATATTTCCCTGTGCTTACTGCTGTTTCTTCCATATGCCGGTAATGGGCTGAAAACGCCTGTTTTGGGACTCTGCAGAGAAAGTGTTTGCAGACTGCTGAATCCACACACGGGTTTAACTCTGGACGTTGAGTGCACACATTGACAACCGTTCTGTTAGATAGCTGCGTTTTGGATTTAGAAGCAGATATTTCCCTGTGCTTACTGCTGTTTCTTCCATATGCCGGTAATGGGCTGAAAACGCCTGTTTTGGGACTCTGCAGAGAAAGTGTTTGCAGACTGCTGAATCCACACACGGGTTTAACTCTGGAAGTTGAGTGCACACATTGACAACCGTTCTGTTAGATAGCTGCGTTTTGGATTTAGAAGCAGATATTTCCCTGTGCTTACTGCTGTTTCTTCCATATGCCGGTAATGGGCTGAAAACGCCTGTTTTGGGACCCTGCAGAGAAGATGTTTGCAGACTGCTGAATCCACACACGGGTTTAACTCTGGAAGTTGAGTGCACACATTGACAACCGTTCTGTTAGATAGCTGCGTTTTGGATTTAGAAGCAGATATTTCCCTGTGCTTACTGCTGTTTCTTCCATATGCCGGTAATGGGCTGAAAA
This sequence comes from Aotus nancymaae, assembly GCF_030222135.1. Taxonomy (NCBI): domain Eukaryota; kingdom Metazoa; phylum Chordata; class Mammalia; order Primates; family Aotidae; genus Aotus; species Aotus nancymaae. The sequence goes on from NW_026989048.1 coordinate 21,946, forward strand.
CGCCTGTTTTGGGACTCTGCAGAGAAAGTGTTTGCAGACTGCTGAATCCACACACGGGTTTAACTCTGGAAGTTGAGTGCACACATTGACAACCGTTCTGTTAGATTGCTGCGTTTTGGATTTAGAAGCAGATATTTCCCTGTGCTTACTGCTGTTTCTTCCATATGCCGGTAATGGGCTGAAAACGCCTGTTTTGGGACTATGCAGAGAAAGTGTTTGCAGACTGCTGAATCCACACACGGGTTTAACTCTGGAAGTTGAGTGCACACATTGACAACCGTTCTGTTAGATAGCTGCGTTTTGGATTTAGAAGCAGATATTTCCCTGTGCTTACTGCTGTTTCTTCCATATGCCGGTAATGGGCTGAAAACGCCTGTTTTGGGACTCTGCAGAGAAAGTGTTTGCAGACTGCTGAATCCACACACGGGTTTAACTCTGGAAGTTGAGTGCACACATTGACAACCGTTCTGTTAGATAGCTGCGTTTTGGATTTAGAAGCAGATATTTCCCTGTGCTTACTGCTGTTTCTTCCATATGCCGGTAATGGGCTGAAAACGTCTGTTTTGGGACTCTGCAGAGAAAGTGTTTGCAGACTGCTGAATCCACACACGGGTTTAACTCTGGACGTTGAGTGCACACATTGACAACCGTTCTGTTAGATAGCTGCGTTTTGGATTTAGAAGCAGATATTTCCCTGTGCTTACTGCTGTTTCTTCCATATGCCGGTAATGGGCTGAAAACGCCTGTTTTGGGACTCTGCAGAGAAAGTGTTTGCAGACTGCTGAATCCACACACGGGTTTAACTCTGGAAGTTGAGTGCACACATTGACAACCGTTCTGTTAGATAGCTACGTTTTGGGTTTAGCAGCAGATATTTCCCTGTGCTTACTGCTGTTTCTTCCATATCCTGGTAAAGGGCTGAAAACGCCTGTTTTGGGACTCTGCAGAGAAAGTGTTTGCAGACTGCTGAATCCACACACGGGTTTAACTCTGGAAGTTGAGTGCACACATTGACAACCGTTCTGTTAGATAGCTGCGTTTTGGATTTAGAAGCAGATATTTCCCTGTGCTTACTGCTGTTTCTTCCATATGCCGGTAATGGCTGAAAACGCCTGTTTTGGGACTCTGCAGAGAAGATGTTTGCAGACTGCTGAATCCATACACGGGTTTAACTCTGGAAGTTGAGTGCAAACATTGACAACCGTTCTGTTAGATAGCTGCGTTTTGGATTTAGAAGCAGATATTTCCCTGTGCTTACTGCTGTTTCTTCCATATGCCGGTAATGGGCTGAAAACGCCTGTTTTGGGACTCTGCAGAGAAAGTGTTTGCAGACTGCTGAATCCACACACGGGTTTAACTCTGGAAGTTGAGTGCACACATTGACAACCGTTCTGTTAGATAGCTGCGTTTTGGATTTAGAAGCAGATATTTCCCTGTGCTTACTGCTGTTTCTTCCATATGCCGGTAATGGGCTGAAAACGCCTGTTTTGGGACTCTGCAGAGAAAGTGTTTGCAGACTGCTGAATCCACACACGGGTTTAACTCTGGAAGTTGAGTGCACACATTGACAACCGTTCTGTTAGATAGCTGTGTTTTGGATTTAGAAGCAGATATTTCCCTGTGCTTACTGCTGTTTCTTCCATATGCCGGTAATGGGCTGAAAACGCCTGTTTTGGGACTCTGCAGAGAAAGTGTTTGCAGACTGCTGAATCCACACACGGGTTTAACTCTGGAAGTTGAGTGCACACATTGACAACCGTTCTGTTAGATAGCTGCGTTTTGGATTTAGAAGCAGATATTTCCCTGTGCTTACTGCTGTTTCTTCCATATGCCGGTAATGGGCTGAAAACGCCTGTTTTGGGACTCTGCAGAGAAAGTGTTTGCAGACTGCTGAATCCACACACGGGTTTAACTCTGGAAGTTGAGTGCACACATTGACAACCGTTCTGTTAGATAGCTGCGTTTTGGATTTAGAAGCAGATATTTCCCTGTGCTTACTGCTGTTTCTTCCATATGCCGGTAATGGGCTGAAAACGCCTGTTTTGGGACTCTGCAGAGAAGATGTTTGCAGACTGCTGAATCCACACACGGGTTTAACTCTGGAAGTTGAGTGCACACATTGACAACCGTTCTGTTAGATAGCTGCGTTTTGGATTTAGAAGCAGATATTTCCCTGTGCTTACTGCTGTTTCTTCCATATGCCGGTAATGGGCTGAAAACGCCTGTTTTGGGACTATGCAGAGAAAGTGTTTGCAGACTGCTGAATCCACACACGGGTTTAACTCTGGAAGTTGAGTGTACACATTGACAACCGTTCTGTTAGATAGCTGCGTTTTGGATTTAGAAGCAGATATTTCCCTGTGCTTACTGCTGTTTCTTCCATATGCCGGTAATGGGCTGAAAACGCCTGTTTTGGGACTCTGCAGAGAAAGTGTTTGCAGACTGCTGAATCCACACACGGGTTTAACTCTGGAAGTTGAGTGCACACATTGACAACCGTTCTGTTAGATAGCTGCGTTTTGGATTTAGAAGCAGATATTTCCCTGTGCTTACTGCTGTTTCTTCCATATGCCGGTAATGGGCTGAAAACGCCTGTTTTGGGATTCTGCAGAGAAGATGTTTGCAGACTGCGGAATCCACACACGGGTTTAACTCTGGAAGTTGAGTGCACACATTGACAACCGTTCTGTTAGATAGCTGCGTTTTGGATTTAGAAGCAGATATTTCCCTGTGCTTACTGCTGTTTCTTCCTTATGCCGGTAATGGGCTGAAAACGCCTGTTTTGGGACTCTGCAGAGAAGATGTTTGCAGACTGCTGAATCCACACACGGGTTTAACTCTGGAAGTTGAGTGCACACATTGACAACCGTTCTGTTAGATAGCTGCGTTTTGGATTTAGAAGCAGATATTTCCCTGTGCTTACTGCTGTTTGTTCCATATGCCGGTAATGGGCTGAAAACGCCTGTTTTGGGATTCTGCAGAGAAGATGTTTGCAGACTGCTGAATCCACACACGGGTTTAACTCTGGAAGTTGAGTGCACACATTGACAACCGTTCTGTTAGATAGCTGCGTTTTGGATTTAGAAGCAGATATTTCCCTCTGCTTACTGCTGTTTCTTCCATATGCCGGTAATGGGCTGAAAACGCCTGTTTTGGGACTCTGCAAAGAAAGTGTTTGCAGACTGCTGAATCCACACACGGGTTTAACTCTGGAAGTTGAGTGCACACATTGACAACCGTTCTGTTAGATAGCTGCGTTTTGGATTTAGAAGCAGATATTTCCCTGTGCTTACTGCTGTTTCTTCCATATGCCGGTAATGGGCTGAAAACGCCTGTTTTGGGACTCTGCAGAGAAGATGTTTGCAGACTGCTGAATCCACACACGGGTTTAACTCTGGAAGTTGAGTGCACACATTGACAACCGTTCTGTTAGATCGCTGCGTTTTGGATTTAGAAGCAGATATTTCCCTGTGCTTACTGCTGTTTCTTCCCTATGCCGGTAATGGGCTGAAAACGCCTGTTTTGGGACTCTGCAGAGAAAGTGTTTGCAGACTGCTGAATCCACACACGGGTTTAACTCTGGAAGTTGAGTGCACACATTGACAACCGTTCTGTTAGATAGCTGCGTTTTGGATTTAGAAGCAGATATTTCCCTGTGCTTACTGCTGTTTCTTCCATATGCCGGTAATGGGCTGAAAACGCCTGTTTTGGGACTCTGCAGAGAAAGTGTTTGCAGACTGCTGAATCCACACACGGGTTTAACTCTGGACGTTGAGTGCACACATTGACAACCGTTCTGTTAGATAGCTGCGTTTTGGATTTAGAAGCAGATATTTCCCTGTGCTTACTGCTGTTTCTTCCATATGCCGGTAATGGGCTGAAAACGCCTGTTTTGGGACTCTGCAGAGAAAGTGTTTGCAGACTGCTGAATCCACACACGGGTTTAACTCTGGAAGTTGAGTGCACACATTGACAACCGTTCTGTTAGATAGCTGCGTTTTGGATTTAGAAGCAGATATTTCCCTGTGCTTACTGCTGTTTCTTCCATATGCCGGTAATGGGCTGAAAACGCCTGTTTTGGGACCCTGCAGAGAAGATGTTTGCAGACTGCTGAATCCACACACGGGTTTAACTCTGGAAGTTGAGTGCACACATTGACAACCGTTCTGTTAGATAGCTGCGTTTTGGATTTAGAAGCAGATATTTCCCTGTGCTTACTGCTGTTTCTTCCATATGCCGGTAATGGGCTGAAAACGCCTGTTTTGGGACTCTGCAGAGAAAGTGTTTGCAGACTGCTGAATCCACACACGGGTTTAACTCTGGAAGTTGAGTGCACACATTGACAACCGTTCTGTTAGATTGCTGCGTTTTGGATTTAGAAGCAGATATTTCCCTGTGCTTACTGCTGTTTCTTCCATATGCCGGTAATGGGCTGAAAACGCCTGTTTTGGGACTATGCAGAGAAAGTGTTTGCAGACTGCTGAATCCACACACGGGTTTAACTCTGGAAGTTGAGTGCACACATTGACAACCGTTCTGTTAGATAGCTGCGTTTTGGATTTAGAAGCAGATATTTCCCTGTGCTTACTGCTGTTTCCTCCATATGCCGGTAAAGGGCTGAAAACGCCTGTTTTGGGACTCTGCAGAGAAGATGTTTGCAGACTGCTGAATCCACACACGGGTTTAACTCTGGAAGTTGAGTGCACACATTGACAACCGTTCTGTTAGATTGCTGCGTTTTGGATTTAGAAGCAGATATTTCCCTGTGCTTACTGCTGTTTCTTCCATATGCCGGTAATGGGCTGAAAACGCCTGTTTTGGGACTCTGCAGAGAAAGTGTTTGCAGACTGCTGAATCCACACACGGGTTTAACTCTGGAAGTTGAGTGCACACATTGACAACCGTTCTGTTAGATAGCTGCGTTTTGGATTTAGAAGCAGATATTTCCCTGTGCTTACTGCTGTTTCTTCCATATGCCGGTAATGGGCTGAAAACGTCTGTTTTGGGACTCTGCAGAGAAAGTGTTTGCAGACTGCTGAATCCACACACGGGTTTAACTCTGGACGTTGAGTGCACACATTGACAACCGTTCTGTTAGATAGCTGCGTTTTGGATTTAGAAGCAGATATTTCCCTGTGCTTACTGCTGTTTCTTCCATATGCCGGTAATGGGCTGAAAACGCCTGTTTTGGGACTCTGCAGAGAAAGTGTTTGCAGACTGCTGAATCCACACACGGGTTTAACTCTGGAAGTTGAGTGCACACATTGACAACCGTTCTGTTAGATAGCTACGTTTTGGGTTTAGCAGCAGATATTTCCCTGTGCTTACTGCTGTTTCTTCCATATCCTGGTAAAGGGCTGAAAACGCCTGTTTTGGGACTCTGCAGAGAAAGTGTTTGCAGACTGCTGAATCCACACACGGGTTTAACTCTGGAAGTTGAGTGCACACATTGACAACCGTTCTGTTAGATAGCTGCGTTTTGGATTTAGAAGCAGATATTTCCCTGTGCTTACTGCTGTTTCTTCCATATGCCGGTAATGGCTGAAAACGCCTGTTTTGGGACTCTGCAGAGAAGATGTTTGCAGACTGCTGAATCCATACACGGGTTTAACTCTGGAAGTTGAGTGCAAACATTGACAACCGTTCTGTTAGATAGCTGCGTTTTGGATTTAGAAGCAGATATTTCCCTGTGCTTACTGCTGTTTCTTCCATATGCCGGTAATGGGCTGAAAACGCCTGTTTTGGGACTCTGCAGAGAAAGTGTTTGCAGACTGCTGAATCCACACACGGGTTTAACTCTGGAAGTTGAGTGCACACATTGACAACCGTTCTGTTAGATAGCTGCGTTTTGGATTTAGAAGCAGATATTTCCCTGTGCTTACTGCTGTTTCTTCCATATGCCGGTAATGGGCTGAAAACGCCTGTTTTGGGACTCTGCAGAGAAAGTGTTTGCAGACTGCTGAATCCACACACGGGTTTAACTCTGGAAGTTGAGTGCACACATTGACAACCGTTCTGTTAGATAGCTGTGTTTTGGATTTAGAAGCAGATATTTCCCTGTGCTTACTGCTGTTTCTTCCATATGCCGGTAATGGGCTGAAAACGCCTGTTTTGGGACTCTGCAGAGAAAGTGTTTGCAGACTGCTGAATCCACACACGGGTTTAACTCTGGAAGTTGAGTGCACACATTGACAACCGTTCTGTTAGATAGCTGCGTTTTGGATTTAGAAGCAGATATTTCCCTGTGCTTACTGCTGTTTCTTCCATATGCCGGTAATGGGCTGAAAACGCCTGTTTTGGGACTCTGCAGAGAAAGTGTTTGCAGACTGCTGAATCCACACACGGGTTTAACTCTGGAAGTTGAGTGCACACATTGACAACCGTTCTGTTAGATAGCTGCGTTTTGGATTTAGAAGCAGATATTTCCCTGTGCTTACTGCTGTTTCTTCCATATGCCGGTAATGGGCTGAAAACGCCTGTTTTGGGACTCTGCAGAGAAGATGTTTGCAGACTGCTGAATCCACAAACGGGTTTAACTCTGGAAGTTGAGTGCACACATTGACAACCGTTCTGTTAGATAGCTGCGTTTTGGATTTAGAAGCAGATATTTCCCTGTGCTTACTGCTGTTTCTTCCATATGCCGGTAATGGGCTGAAAACGCCTGTTTTGGGACTCTGCAGAGAAAGTGTTTGCAGACTGCTGAATCCACACACGGGTTTAACTCTGGAAGTTGAGTGTACACATTGACAACCGTTCTGTTAGATAGCTGCGTTTTGGATTTAGAAGCAGATATTTCCCTGTGCTTACTGCTGTTTCTTCCATATGCCGGTAATGGGCTGAAAACGCCTGTTTTGGGACTCTGCAGAGAAAGTGTTTGCAGACTGCTGAATCCACACACGGGTTTAACTCTGGAAGTTGAGTGCACACATTGACAACCGTTCTGTTAGATAGCTGCGTTTTGGATTTAGAAGCAGATATTTCCCTGTGCTTACTGCTGTTTCTTCCATATGCCGGTAATGGGCTGAAAACGCCTGTTTTGGGACTCTGCAGAGAAGATGTTTGCAGACTGCTGAATCCACACACGGGTTTAACTCTGGAAGTTGAGTGCACACATTGACAACCGTTCTGTTAGATAGCTGCGTTTTGGATTTAGAAGCAGATATTTCCCTGTGCTTACTGCTGTTTCTTCCATATGCCGGTAATGGGCTGAAAACGCCTGTTTTGGGACTCTGCAGAGAAGATGTTTGCAGACTGCTGAATCCACACACGGGTTTAACTCTGGAAGTTGAGTGCACACATTGACAACCGTTCTGTTAGATAGCTGCGTTTTGGATTTAGAAGCAGATATTTCCCTGTGCTTACTGCTGTTTCTTCCATATGCCGGTAATGGGCTGAAAACGCCTGTTTTGGGATTCTGCAGAGAAGATGTTTGCAGACTGCTGAATCCACACACGGGTTTAACTCTGGAAGTTGAGTGCACACATTGACAACCGTTCTGTTAGATAGCTGCGTTTTGGATTTAGAAGCAGATATTTCCCTCTGCTTACTGCTGTTTCTTCCATATGCCGGTAATGGGCTGAAAACGCCTGTTTTGGGACTCTGCAAAGAAAGTGTTTGCAGACTGCTGAATCCACACACGGGTTTAACTCTGGAAGTTGAGTGCACACATTGACAACCGTTCTGTTAGATAGCTGCGTTTTGGATTTAGAAGCAGATATTTCCCTGTGCTTACTGCTGTTTCTTCCATATGCCGGTAATGGGCTGAAAACGCCTGTTTTGGGACTCTGCAGAGAAGATGTTTGCAGACTGCTGAATCCACACACGGGTTTAACTCTGGAAGTTGAGTGCACACATTGACAACCGTTCTGTTAGATAGCTGCGTTTTGGATTTAGAAGCAGATATTTCCCTGTGCTTACTGCTGTTTCTTCCATATGCCGGTAATGGGCTGAAAACGCCTGTTTTGGGACTCTGCAGAGAAAGTGTTTGCAGACTGCTGAATCCACACACGGGTTTAACTCTGGAAGTTGAGTGCACACATTGACAACCGTTCTGTTAGATAGCTGCGTTTTGGATTTAGAAGCAGATATTTCCCTGTGCTTACTGCTGTTTCTTCCATATGCCGGTAATGGGCTGAAAACGCCTGTTTTGGGACTCTGCAGAGAAGATGTTTGCAGACTGCTGAATCCACACACGGGTTTAACTCTGGAAGTTGAGTGCACACATTGACAACCGTTCTGTTAGATAGCTGCGTTTTGGATTTAGAAGCAGATATTTCCCTGTGCTTACTGCTGTTTCTTCCATATGCCGGTAATGGGCTGAAAACGCCTGTTTTGGGACTCTGCAGAGAAAGTGTTTGCAGACTGCTGAATCCACACACGGGTTTAACTCTGGAAGTTGAGTGTACACATTGACAACCGTTCTGTTAGATAGCTTCGTTTTGGATTTAGAAGCAGATATTTCCCTGTGCTTACTGCTGTTTCTTCCATATGCCGGTAATGGGCTGAAAACGCCTGTTTTGGGACTCTGCAGAGAAAGTGTTTGCAGACTGCTGAATCCACACACGGGTTTAACTCTGGAAGTTGAGTGCACACATTGACAACCGTTCTGTTAGATAGCTGCGTTTTGGATTTAGAAGCAGATATTTCCCTGTGCTTACTGCTGTTTCTTCCATATGCCGGTAATGCGCTGAAAACGCCTGTTTTGGGACTCTGCAGAGAAGATGTTTGCAGACTGCTGAATCCACACACGGGTTTAACTCTGGAAGTAGAGTGCACACATTGACAACCGTTCTGTTAGATAGCTGCGTTTTGGATTTAGAAGCAGATATTTCCCTGTGCTGACTGCTGTTTCTTCCATATGCCGGTAATGGGCTGAAAACGCCTGTTTTGGGACTCTGCAGAGAAGATGTTTGCAGACTGCTGAATCCACAAACGGGTTTAACTCTGGAAGTTGAGTGCACACATTGACAACCGTTCTGTTAGATAGCTGCGTTTTGGATTTAGAAGCAGATATTTCCCTGTGCTTACTGCTGGTTCTTCCATATGCCGGTAATGGGCTGAAAACGCCTGTTTTGGGACTCTGCAGAGAAGATGTTTGCAGACTGCTGAATCCACACACGGGTTTAACTCTGGAAGTTGAGTGCACACATTGACAACCGTTCTGTTAGATAGATGCGTTTTCGATTTAGAAGCAGATATTTCCCTGTGCTTACTGCTGTTTCTTCCATATGCCGGTAATGGCTGAAAACGCCTGTTTTGGGACTCTGCAGAGAAGATGTTTGCAGACTGCTGAATCCACACACGGGTTTAACTCTGGAAGTTGAGTGCACACATTGACAACCGTTCTGTTAGATAGCTGCGTTTTGGATTTAGAAGCAGATATTTCCCTGTGCTTACTGCTGTTTCTTCCATAAGCCGGTAATGGCTGAAAACGCCTGTTTTGGGACTCTGCAGAGAAGATGTTTGCAGACTGCTGAATCCACACACGGGTTTAACTCTGGAAGTTGAGTGCACACATTGACAACCGTTCTGTTAGATAGCTGCGTTTTGGATTTAGAAGCAGATATTTCCCTGTGCTTACTGCTGTTTCTTCCATATGCCGGTAATGGGCTGAAAACGCCTGTTTTGGGACCCTGCAGAGAAGATGTTTGCAGACTGCTGAATCCACACACGGGTTTAACTCTGGAAGTTGAGTGCACACATTGACAACCGTTCTGTTAGATAGCTGCGTTTTGGATTTAGAAGCAGATATTTCCCTGTGCTTACTGCTGTTTCTTCCATATGCCGGTAATGGGCTGAAAACGCCTGTTTTGGGACTCTGCAGAGAAAGTGTTTGCAGACTGCTGAATCCACACACGGGTTTAACTCTGGAAGTTGAGTGCACACATTGACAACCGTTCTGTTAGATAGCTGCGTTTTGGATTTAGAAGCAGATATTTCCCTGTGCTTACTGCTGTTTCTTCCATATGCCGGTAATGGGCTGAAAACGCCTGTTTTGGGACTCTGCAGAGAAAGTGTTTGCAGACTGCTGAATCCACACACGGGTTTAACTCTGGAAGTTGAGTGCACACATTGACAACCGTTCTGTTAGATAGCTGCGTTTTGGATTTAGAAGCAGATATTTCCCTGTGCTGACTGCTGTTTCTTCCATATGCCGGTAATGGGCTGAAAACGCCTGTTTTGGGACTCTGCAGAGAAAGTGTTTGCAGACTGCTGAATCCACACACGGGTTTAACTCTGGAAGTTGAGTGCACACATTGACAACCGTTCTGTTAGATAGCTGCGTTTTGGATTTAGAAGCAGATATTTCCCTGTGCTTACTGCTGTTTCTTCCATATGCCGGTAATGGGCTGAAAACGCCTGTTTTGGGATTCTGCAGAGAAGATGTTTGCAGACTGCTGAATCCACACACGGGTTTAACTCTGGAAGTTGAGTGCACACATTGACAACCGTTCTGTTAGATAGCTGCGTTTTGGATTTAGAAGCAGATATTTCCCTCTGCTTACTGCTGTTTCTTCCATATGCCGGTAATGGGCTGAAAACGCCTGTTTTGGGACTCTGCAAAGAAAGTGTTTGCAGACTGCTGAATCCACACACGGGTTTAACTCTGGAAGTTGAGTGCACACATTGACAACCGTTCTGTTAGATAGCTGCGTTTTGGATTTAGAAGCAGATATTTCCCTGTGCTTACTGCTGTTTCTTCCATATGCCGGTAATGGGCTGAAAACGCCTGTTTTGGGACTCTGCAGAGAAGATGTTTGCAGACTGCTGAATCCACACACGGGTTTAACTCTGGAAGTTGAGTGCACACATTGACAACCGTTCTGTTAGATAGCTGCGTTTTGGATTTAGAAGCAGATATTTCCCTGTGCTTACTGCTGTTTCTTCCATATGCCGGTAATGGGCTGAAAACGCCTGTTTTGGGACTCTGCAGAGAAGATGTTTGCAGACTGCTGAATCCACACACGGGTTTAACTCTGGAAGTTGAGTGCACACATTGACAACCGTTCTGTTAGATAGCTGCGTTTTGGATTTAGAAGCAGATATTTCCCTGTGCTTACTGCTGTTTCTTCCATATGCCGGTAATGGGCTGAAAACGCCTGTTTTGGGACTCTGCAGAGAAGATGTTTGCAGACTGCTGAATCCACACACGGGTTTAACTCTGGAAGTTGAGTGCACACATTGACAACCGTTCTGTTAGATAGCTGCGTTTTGGATTTAGAAGCAGATATTTCCCTGTGCTTACTGCTGTTTCTTCCCTATGCCGGTAATGGGCTGAAAACGCCTGTTTTGGGACTCTGCAGAGAAAGTGTTTGCAGACTGCTGAATCCACACACGGGTTTAACTCTGGAAGTTGAGTGCACACATTGACAACCGTTCTGTTAGATAGCTGCGTTTTGGATTTAGAAGCAGATATTTCCCTGTGCTTACTGCTGTTTCTTCCATATGCCGGTAATGGGCTGAAAACGCCTGTTTTGGGACTCTGCAGAGAAAGTGATTGCAGACTGCTGAATCCACACACGGGTTTAACTCTGGACGTTGAGTGCACACATTGACAACCGTTCTGTTAGATAGCTGCGTTTTGGATTTAGAAGCAGATATTTCCCTGTGCTTACTGCTGTTTCTTCCATATGCCGGTAATGGGCTGAAAACGCCTGTTTTGGGACTCTGCAGAGAAGATGTTTGCAGACTGCTGAATCCACACACGGGTTTAACTCTGGAAGTTGAGTGCACACATTGACAACCGTTCTGTTAGATAGCTGCGTTTTGGATTTAGAAGCAGATATTTCCCTGTGCTTACTGCTGGATCTTCCATATGCCGGTAATGGGCTGAAAACGCCTGTTTTGGGACTCTGCAGAGAAGATGTTTGCAGACTGCTGAATCCACACACGGGTTTAACTCTGGAAGTTGAGTGCACACATTGACAACCGTTCTGTTAGATAGCTGCGTTTTGGATTTAGAAGCAGATATTTCCCTGTGCTTACTGCTGGATCTTCCATATGCCGGTAATGGGCTGAAAACGCCTGTTTTGGGACTCTGCAGAGAAGATGTTTGCAGACTGCTGAATCCACACACGGGTTTAACTCTGGAAGTTGAGTGCACACATTGACAACCGTTCTGTTAGATAGCTGCGTTTTGGATTTAGAAGCAGATATTTCCCTGTGCTTACTGCTGTTTCTTCCATATGCCGGTAATGGCTGAAAACGCCTGTTTTGGGACTCTGCAGAGAAGATGTTTGCAGACTGCTGAATCCACACACGGGTTTAACTCTGGAAGTTGAGTGCACACATTGACAACCGTTCTGTTAGATAGCTGCGTTTTGGATTTAGAAGCAGATATTTCCCTGTGCTTACTGCTGTTTCTTCCATAAGCCGGTAATGGCTGAAAACGCCTGTTTTGGGACTCTGCAGAGAAGATGTTTGCAGACTGCTGAATCCACACACGGGTTTAACTCTGGAAGTTGAGTGCACACACTGACAACCGTTCTGTTAGATAGCTGCGTTTTGGATTTAAAAGCAGATATTTCCCTGTGCTTACTGCTGTTTCTTCCATATGCCGGTAATGGGCTGAAATCGCCTGTTTTGGGACTCTGCAGAGAAGATGTTTGCAGACTGCTGAATCCACACACGGGTTTAACTCTGGAAGTTGAGTGCACACATTGACAACCGTTCTGTTAGATAGCTGCGTTTTGGATTTAGAAGCAGATATTTCCCTGTGCTTACTGCTGTTTCTTCCATATGCCGGTAATGGGCTGAAAACGCCTGTTTTGGGACTCTGCAGAGAAAGTGTTTGCAGACTGCTGAATCCACACACGGGTTTAACTCTGGAAGTTGAGTGCACACATTGACAACCGTTCTGTTAGATAGCTGCGTTTTGGATTTAGAAGCAGATATTTCCCTGTGCTGACTGCTGTTTCTTCCATATGCCGGTAATGGGCTGAAAACGCCTGTTTTGGGACTCTGCAGAGAAAGTGTTTGCAGACTGCTGAATCCACACACGGGTTTAACTCTGGAAGTTGAGTGCACACATTGACAACCGTTCTGTTAGATAGCTGCGTTTTGGATTTAGAAGCAGATATTTCCCTGTGCTGACTGCTGTTTCTTCCATATGCCGGTAATGGGCTGAAAACGCCTGTTTTGGGACTCTGCAGAGAAAGTGTTTGCAGACTGCTGATTCCACACACGGGTTTAACTCTGGAAGTTGAGTGCACACATTGACAACCGTTCTGTTAGATAGCTGCCTTTTGGATTTAGAAGCAGATATTTCCCTGTGCTTACTGCTGTTTCTTCCATATGCCGGTAATGGGCTGAAAACGCCTGTTTTGGGATTCTGCAGAGAAGATGTTTGCAGACTGCTGAATCCACACACGGGTTTAACTCTGGAAGTTGAGTGCACACATTGACAACCGTTCTGTTAGATAGCTGCGTTTTGGATTTCGAAGCAGATATTTCCCTCTGCTTACTGCTGTTTCTTCCATATGCCGGTAATGGGCTGAAAACGCCTGTTTTGGGACTCTGCAAAGAAAGTGTTTGCAGAGTGCTGAATCCACACACGGGTTTAACTCTGGAAGTTGAGTGCACACATTGACAACCGTTCTGTTAGATAGCTGCGTTTTGGATTTAGAAGCAGATATTTCCCTGTGCTTACTGCTGTTTCTTCCATATGCCGGTAATGGGCTGAAAACGCCTGTTTTGGGACTCTGCAGAGAAGATGTTTGCAGACTGCTGAATCCACACACGGGTTTAACTCTGGAAGTTGAGTGCACACATTGACAACCGTTCTGTTAGATAGCTGCGTTTTGGATTTAGAAGCAGATATTTCCCTGTGCTTACTGCTGTTTCTTCCATATGCCGGTAATGGGCTGAAAACGCCTGTTTTGGGACTCTGCAGAGAAGATGTTTGCAGACTGCTGAATCCACACACGGGTTTAACTCTGGAAGTTGAGTGCACACATTGACAACCGTTCTGTTAGATAGCTGCGTTTTGGATTTAGAAGCAGATATTTCCCTGTGCTTACTGCTGTTTCTTCCATATGCCGGTAATGGGCTGAAAATGCCTGTTTTGGGACTCTGCAGAGAAGATGTTTGCAGACTGCTGAATCCACACACGGGTTTAACTCTGGAAGTTGAGTGCACACATTGACAACCGTTCTGTTAGATAGCTGCGTTTTGGATTTAGAAGCAGATATTTCCCTGTGCTTACTGCTGTTTCTTCCCTATGCCGGTAATGGGCTGAAAACGCCTGTTTTGGGACTCTGCAGAGAAAGTGTTTGCAGACTGCTGAATCCACACACGGGTTTAACTCTGGAAGTTGAGTGCACACATTGACAACCGTTCTGTTAGATAGCTGCGTTTTGGATTTAGAAGCAGATATTTCCCTGTGCTTACTGCTGTTTCTTCCATATGCCGGTAATGGGCTGAAAACGCCTGTTTTGGGACTCTGCAGAGAAAGTGTTTGCAGACTGCTGAATCCACACACGGGTTTAACTCTGGACGTTGAGTGCACACATTGACAACCGTTCTGTTAGATAGCTGCGTTTTGGATTTAGAAGCAGATATTTCCCTGTGCTGACTGCTGTTTCTTCCATATGCCGGTAATGGGCTGAAAACGCCTGTTTTGGGACTCTGCAGAGAAAGTGTTTGCAGACTGCTGAATCCACACACGGGTTTAACTCTGGAAGTTGAGTGCACACATTGACAACCGTTCTGTTAGATAGCTGCGTTTTGGATTTAGAAGCAGATATTTCCCTGTGCTTACTGCTGTTTCTTCCATATGCCGGTAATGGGCTGAAAACGCCTGTTTTGGGACCCTGCAGAGAAGATGTTTGCAGACTGCTGAATCCACACACGGGTTTAACTCTGGAAGTTGAGTGCACACATTGACAACCGTTCTGTTAGATAGCTGCGTTTTGGATTTAGAAGCAGATATTTCCCTGTGCTTACTGCTGTTTCTTCCATATGCCGGTAATGGGCTGAAAACGCCTGTTTTGGGACTCTGCAGAGAAAGTGTTTGCAGACTGCTGAATCCACACACGGGTTTAACTCTGGAAGTTGAGTGCACACATTGACAACCGTTCTGTTAGATAGCTGCGTTTTGGATTTAGAAGCAGATATTTCCCTGTGCTTACTGCTGTTTCTTCCATATGCCGGTAATGGGCTGAAAACGCCTGTTTTGGGACTATGCAGAGAAAGTGTTTGCAGACTGCTGAATCCACACACGGGTTTAACTCTGGAAGTTGAGTGCACACATTGACAACCGTTCTGTTAGATAGCTGCGTTTTGGATTTAGAAGCAGATATTTCCCTGTGCTTACTGCTGTTTCTTCCATATGCCGGTAATGGGCTGAAAACGCCTGTTTTGGGACTCTGCAGATAAAGTGTTTGCAGACTGCTGAATCCACACACGGGTTTAACTCTGGAAGTTGAGTGCACACATTGACAACCGTTCTGTTAGATAGCTGCGTTTTGGATTTAGAAGCAGATATTTCCCTGTGCTTACTGCTGTTTCTTCCATATGCCGGTAATGGGCTGAAAACGCCTGTTTTGGGACTATGCAGAGAAAGTGTTTGCAGACTGCTGAATCCACACACGGGTTTAACTCTGGAAGTTGAGTGCACACATTGACAACCGTTCTGCTAGATAGCTGCGTTTTGGATTTAGAAGCAGATATTTCCCTGTGCTTACTGCTGTTTCTTCCATATGCCGGTAATGGGCTGAAAACGCCTGTTTTGGGACTCTGCAGAGAAAGTGTTTGCAGACTGCTGAATCCACACACGGGTTTAACTCTGGAAGTTGAGTGCACACATTGACAACCGTTCTGTTAGATAGCTGCGTTTTGGATTTAGAAGCAGATATTTCCCTGTGCTTACTGCTGTTTCTTCCATATGCCGGTAATGGGCTGAAAACGCCTGTTTTGGGACTCTGCAGAGAAAGTGTTTGCAGACTGCTGAATCCACACACAGGTTTAACTGGGGAAGTTGAGTGCACACATTGACAACCGTTCTGTTAGATAGCTGCGTTTTGGATTTAGAAGCAGATATTTCCCTGTGCTTACTGCTGTTTCTTCCATATGCCGGTAATGGGCTGAAAACGCCTGTTTTGGGACTCTGCAGAGAAGATGTTTGCAGACTGCTGAATCCACACACGGGTTTAACTCTGGAAGTTGAGTGCACACATTGACAACCGTTCTGTTAGATAGCTGCGTTTTGGATTTAGAAGCAGATATTTCCCTGTGCTTACTGCTGTTTCTTCCATATGCCGGTAATGGGCTGAAAACGCCTGTTTTGGGACTCTGCAGAGAAATTGTTTGCAGACTGCTGAATCCACACACGGGTTTAACTCTGGAAGTTGAGTGCACACATTGACAACCGTTCTGTTAGATAGCTGCGTTTTGGATTTAGAAGCAGATATTTCCCTGTGCTTACTGCTGTTTCTTCCATATGCCGGTAATGGGCTGAAAACGCCTGTTTTGGGACTCTGCAGAGAAGATGTTTGCAGACTGCTGAATCCACACACGGGTTTAACTCTGGAAGTTGAGTGCACACATTGACAACCGTTCTGTTAGATAGCTGCGTTTTGGATTTAGAAGCAGATATTTCCCTGTGCTGACTGCTGTTTCTTCCATATGCCGGTAATGGGCTGAAAACGCCTGTTTTGGGACTTTGCAGAGAAGATGTTTGCAGACTGCTGAATCCACACACGGGTTTAACTCTGGAAGTTGAGTGCACACATTGACAACCGTTCTGTTAGATAGCTGCGTTTTGGATTTAGAAGCAGATATTTCCCTGTGCTTACTGCTGTTTCTTCCATATGCCGGTAATGGGCTGAAAACGCCTGTTTTGGGACTCTGCAGAGAAGATGTTTGCAGACTGCTGAATCCACACACGGGTTTAACTCTGGAAGTTGAGTGCACACATTGACAACCGTTCTGTTAGATAGCTGCGTTTTGGAATTAGAAGCAGATATTTCCCTGTGCTTACTGCTGTTTCTTCCATATGCCGGTAATGGCTGAAAACGCCTGTTTTGGGACTCTGCAGAGAAGATGTTTGCAGACTGCTGAATCCGCACACGGGTTTAACTCTGGAAGTTGAGTGCACACATTGACAACCGTTCTGTTAGATAGCTGCGTTTTGGATTTAGAAGCAGATATTTCCCTGTGCTTACTGCTGTTTCTTCCATATGCCGGTAATGGCTGAAAACGCCTGTTTTGGGACTCTGCAGAGAAGATGTTTGCAGACTGCTGAATCCACACACGGGTTTAACTCTGGAAGTTGAGTGCACACATTGACAACCGTTCTGTTAGATAGCTGCGTTTTGGATTTAGAAGCAGATATTTCCCTGTGCTTACTGCTGTTTCTTCCATATGCCGGTAATGGGCTGAAAACGCCTGTTTTGGGACTCTGCAGAGAAAGTGTTTGCAGACTGCTGAATCCACACACGGGTTTAACTCTGGAAGTTGAGTGCACACATTGACAACCGTTCTGTTAGATAGCTGCGTTTTGGATTTAGAAGCAGATATTTCCCTGTGCTTACTGCTGTTTCTTCCATATGCCGGTAATGGGCTGAAAACGCCTGTTTTGGGACTCTGCAGAGAAAGTGTTTGCAGACTGCTGAATCCACACACGGGTTTAACTCTGGAAGTTGAGTGCACACATTGACAACCGTTCTGTTAGATAGCTGCGTTTTGGATTTAGAAGCAGATATTTCCCTGTGCTTACTGCTGTTTCTTCCATATGCCGGTAATGGGCTGAAAACGCCTGTTTTGGGACTCTGCAGAGAAAGTGTTTGCAGACTGCTGAATCCACACACGGGTTTAACTCTGGAAGTTGAGTGCACACATTGACAACCGTTCTGTTAGATAGCTGCGTTTTGGATTTAGAAGCAGATATTTCCCTGTGCTGACTGCTGTTTCTTCCATATGCCGGTAATGGGCTGAAAACGCCTGTTTTGGGACTCTGCAGAGAAAGTGTTTGCAGACTGCTGAATCCACACACGGGTTTAACTCTGGAAGTTGAGTGCACACATTGACAACCGTTCTGTTAGATAGCTGCGTTTTGGATTTAGAAGCAGATATTTCCCTGTGCTTACTGCTGTTTCTTCCATATGCCGGTAATGGGCTGAAAACGCCTGTTTTGGGACTCTGCAGAGAAAGTGTTTGCAGACTGCTGAATCCGCACACGGGTTTAACTCTGGAAGTTGAGTGCACACATTGACAACCGTTCTGTTAGATAGCTGCGTTTTGGATTTAGAAGCAGATATTTCCCTGTGCTTACTGCTGTTTCTTCCATATGCCGGTAATGGGCTGAAAACGCCTGTTTTGGGACTGTGCAGAGAAAGTGTTTGCAGACTGCTGAATCCACACACGGGTTTAACTCTGGAAGTTGAGTGCACACATTGACAACCGTTCTGTTAGATAGCTGCGTTTTGGATTTAGAAGCAGATATTTCCCTGTGCTTACTGCTGTTTCTTCCATATGCCGGTAATGGGCTGAAAACGCCTCTTTTGGGACTCTGCAGAGAAAGTGTTTGCAGACTGCTCAATCCACACACGGGTTTAACTCTGGAAGTTGAGTGCACACATTGACAACCCTTCTGTTAGATAGCTGCGTTTTGGATTTAGAAGCAGATATTTCCCTGTGCTTACTGCTGTTTCTTCCATATGCCGGTAATGGGCTGAAAACGCCTGTTTTGGGACTCTGCAGAGAAAGTGTTTGCAGACTGCTGAATCCACACACGGGTTTAACTCTGGAAGTTGAGTGCACACATTGACAACCGTTCTGTTAGATAGCTGCGTTTTGGATTTAGAAGCAGATATTTCCCTGTGCTTACTGCTGTTTCTTCCATATGCCGGTAATGGGCTGAAAACGCCTGTTTTGGGACTCTGCAGAGAAAGTGTTTGCAGACTGCTGAATCCACACACGGGTTTAACTCTGGAAGTTGAGTGCACACATTGACAACCGTTCTGTTAGATAGCTGCGTTTTGGATTTAGAAGCAGATATTTCCCTGTGCTTACTGCTGTTTCTTCCATATGCCGGTAATGGGCTGAAAACGCCTGTTTTGGGACTCTGCAGAGAAAGTGTTTGCAGACTGCTGATTCCACGCACGGGTTTAACTCTGGAAGTTGAGTGCACACATTGACAACCGTTCTGTTAGATAGCTGCGTTTTGGATTTAGAAAAAGATATTTCCCTGTGCTTACTGCTGTTTCTTCCATATGCCGGTAATGGGCTGAAAACGCCTGTTTTGGGATTCTGCAGAGAAGATGTTTGCAGACTGCTGAATCCACACACGGGTTTAACTCTGGAAGTTGAGTGCACACATTGACAACCGTTCTGTTAGATAGCTGCGTTTTGGATTTAGAAGCAGATATTTCCCTGTGCTTACTGCTGTTTCTTCCATATGCCGGTAATGGGCTGAAAACGCCTGTTTTGGGACTCTGCAGAGAAAGTGTTTGCAGACTGCTGAATCCACACACGGGTTTATCTCTGGAAGTTGAGTGCACACATTGACAACCGTTCTGTTAGATAGCTGCGTTTTGATTTAGAAGCAGATATGTCCCTGTGCTTACTGCTGTTTCTTCCATATGCCGGTAATGGGCTGAAAACGCCTGTTTTGGGACTCTGCAGAGAAGATGTTTGCAGACTGCTGAATCCACACACGGGTTTAACTCTGGAAGTTGAGTGCACACATTGACAACCGTTCTGTTAGATAGCTGCGTTTTGGATTTAGAAGCAGATATTTCCCTGTGCTTACTGCTGTTTCTTCCATATGCCGGTAATGGGCTGAAAACGCCTGTTTTGGGACTCTGCAGAGAAAGTGTTTGCAGACTGCTGAATCCACACACGGGTTTAACTCTGGAAGTTCAGTGCACACATTGACAACCGTTCTGTTAGATAGCTGCGTTTTGGATTTAGAAGCAGATATTTCCCTGTGCTGACTGCTGTTTCTTCCATATGCCGGTAATGGGCTGAAAACGCCTGTTTTGGGACTCTGCAGAGAAAGTGTTTGCAGACTGCTGAATCCACACACGGGTTTAACTCTGGAAGTTGAGTGCACACATTGACAACCGTTCTGTTAGATAGCTGCGTTTTGGATTTAGAAGCAGATATTTCCCTGTGCTTACTGCTGTTTCTTCCATATGCCGGTAATGGGCTGAAAACGCCTCTTTTGGGACTCTGCAGAGAAAGTGTTTGCAGACTGCTGAATCCACACACGGGTTTAACTCTGGAAGTTGAGTGCACACATTGACAACCGTTCTGTTAGATAGCTGCGTTTTGGATTTAGAAGCAGATATTTCCCTGTGCTTACTGCTGTTTCTTCCATATGCCGGTAATGGGCTGAAAACGCCTGTTTTGGGACTCTGCAGAGAAAGTGTTTGCAGACTGCTGAATCCACACACGGGTTTAACTCTGGAAGTTGAGTGCACACATTGACAACCGTTCTGTTAGATAGCTGCGTTTTGGATTTAGAAGCAGATATTTCCCTGTGCTTACTGCTGTTTCTTCCATATGCCGGTAATGGGTTGAAAACGCCTGTTTTGGGACTCTGCAGAGAAAGTGTTTGCAGACTGCTGAATCCACACACGGGTTTAACTCTGGAAGTTGAGTGCACACATTGACAACCGTTCTGATAGATAGCTGCGTTTTGGATTTAGAAGCAGATATTTCCCTGTGCTTACTGCTGGTTCTTCCATATGCCGGTAATGGGCTGAAAACGCCTGTTTTGGGACTCTGCAGAGAAGATGTTTGCAGACTGCTGAATCCACACACGGGTTTAACTCTGGAAGTTGAGTGCACACATTGACAACCGTTCTGTTAGATAGCTGCGTTTTGGATTTAGAAGCAGATATTTCCCTGTGCTTACTGCTGTTTCTTCCATATGCCGGTAATGGGCTGAAAACGCCTGTTTTGGGACTCTGCAGAATCCACACACGGGTTTAACTCTGGAAGTTGAGTGCACACATTGACAACCGTTCTGTTAGATAGCTGCGTTTTGGATTTAGAAGCAGATATTTCCCTGTGCTTACTGCTGTTTCTTCCATATGCCGGTAATGGGCTGAAAACGCCTGTTTTGGGACTCTGCAGAGAAAGTGTTTGCAGACTGCTGAATCCACACACGGGTTTAACTCTGGAAGTTGAGTGCACACATTCACAACCGTTCTGTTAGATAGCTGCGTTTTGGATTTAGAAGCAGATATTTCCCTGTGCTGACTGCTGTTTCTTCCATATGCCGGTAATGGGCTGAAAACGCCTGTTTTGGGACTCTGCAGAGAAAGTGTTTGCAGACTGCTGAATCCACACACGGGTTTAACTCTGGAAGTTGAGTGCACACATTGACAACCGTTCTGTTAGATAGCTGCGTTTTGGATTTAGAAGCAGATATTTCCCTGTGCTTACTGCTGTTTCTTCCATATGCCGGTAATGGGCTGAAAACGCCTGTTTTGGGACTCTGCAGAGAAAGTGTTTGCAGACTGCTGAATCCGCACACGGGTTTAACTCTGGAAGTTGAGTGCACACATTGACAACCGTTCTGTTAGATAGCTGCGTTTTGGATTTAGAAGCAGATATTTCCCTGTGCTTACTGCTGTTTCTTCCATATGCCGGTAATGGGCTGAAAACGCCTGTTTTGGGACTGTGCAGAGAAAGTGTTTGCAGACTGCTGAATCCACACACGGGTTTAACTCTGGAAGTTGAGTGCACACATTGACAACCGTTCTGTTAGATAGCTGCGTTTTGGATTTAGAAGCAGATATTTCCCTGTGCTGACTGCTGTTTCTTCCATATGCCGGTAATGGGCTGAAAACGCCTGTTTTGGGACAATGCAGAGAAAGTGTTTGCAGACTGCTGAATCCACACACGGGTTTAACTCTGGAAGTTGAGTGCACACATTGACAACCGTTCTGTTAGATAGCTGCGTTTTGGATTTAGAAGCAGATATTTCCCTGTGCTTACTGCTGTTTCTTCCATATGCCGGTAATGGACTGAAAACGCCTGTTTTGGGACTCTGCAGAGAAAGTGTTTGCAGACTGCTGAATCCACACACGGGTTTAACTCTGGAAGTTGAGTGCACACATTGGCAACCGTTCTGTTAGATAGCTGCGTTTTGGATTTAGAAGCAGATATTTCCCTGTGCTGACTGCTGTTTCTTCCATATGCCGGTAATGGGCTGAAAACGCCTGTTTTGGGACAATGCAGAGAAAGTGTTTGCAGACTGCTGAATCCACACACGGGTTTAACTCTGGAATTTGAGTGCACACATTGACAACCGTTCTGTTAGATAGCTGCGTTTTGGATTTAGAAGCAGATATTTCCCTGTGCTTACTGCTGTTTCTTCCATATGCCGGTAATGGGCTGAAAACGCCTGTTTTGGGACTCTGCAGAGAAAGTGTTTGCAGACTGCTGAATCCACACACGGGTTTAACTCTGGAAGTTGAGTGCACACATTGGCAACCGTTCTGTTAGATAGCTGCGTTTTGGATTTAGAAGCAGATATTTCCCTGTGCTTACTGCTGTTTCTTCCATATGCCGGTAATGGGCTGAAAACGCCTGTTTTGGGACTCTGCAGAGAAAGTGTTTGCAGACTGCTGAATCCACACACGGGTTTAACTCTGGAAGTTGAGTGCACACATTGACAACCGTTCTGTTAGATAGCTGCGTTTTGGATTTAGAAGCAGATATTTCCCTGTGCTGACTGCTGTTTCTTCCATATGCCGGTAATGGGCTGAAAACGCCTGTTTTGGGACTCTGCAGAGAAAGTGTTTGCAGACTGCTGAATCCACACACGGGTTTAACTCTGGAAGTTGAGTGCACACATTGACAACCGTTCTGTTAGATAGCTGCGTTTTGGATTTAGAAGCAGATATTTCCCTGTGCTGACTGCTGTTTCTTCCATATGCCGGTAATGGGCTGAAAACGCCTGTTTTGGGACTCTGCAGAGAAAGTGTTTGCAGACTGCTGAATCCGCACACGGGTTTAACTCTGGAAGTTGAGTGCACACATTGACAACCGTTCTGTTAGATAGCTGCGTTTTGGATTTAGAAGCAGATATTTCCCTGTGCTGACTGCTGTTTCTTCCATATGCCGGTAATGGGCTGAAAACGCCTGTTTTGGGACTCTGCAGAGAAAGTGTTTGCAGACTGCTGAATCCGCACACGGGTTTAACTCTGGAAGTTGAGTGCACACATTGACAACCGTTCTGTTAGATAGCTGCGTTTTGGATTTAGAAGCAGATATTTCCCTGTGCTTACTGCTGTTTCTTCCATATGCCGGTAATGGGCTGAAAACGCCTGTTTTGGGACTCTGCAGAGAAAGTGTTTGCAGACTGCTGAATCCACACACGGGTTTAACTCTGGAAGTTGAGTGCACACATTGACAACCGTTCTGTTAGATAGCTGCGTTTTGGATTTAGAAGCAGATATTTCCCTGTGCTTACTGCTGTTTCTTCCATATGCCGGTAATGGGCTGAAAACGCCTGTTTTGGGACTCTGCAGAGAAAGTGTTTGCAGACTGCTGAATCCACACACGGGTTTAACTCTGGAAGTTGAGTGCACACATTGACAACCGTTCTGTTAGATAGCTGCGTTTTGGATTTAGAAGCAGATATTTCCCTGTGCTTACTGCTGTTTCTTCCATATGCCGGTAATGGGCTGAAAACGCCTGTTTTGGGACTCTGCAGAGAAAGTGTTTGCAGACTGCTGAATCCACACACGGGTTTAACTCTGGAAGTTGAGTGCACACATTGACAACCGTTCTGTTAGATAGCTGCGTTTTGGATTTAGAAGCAGATATTTCCCTGTGCTGACTGCTGTTTCTTCCATATGCCGGTAATGGGCTGAAAACGCCTGTTTTGGGACTCTGCAGAGAAAGTGTTTGCAGACTGCTGAATCCACACACGGGTTTAACTCTGGAAGTTGAGTGCACACATTGACAACCGTTCTGTTAGATAGCTGCGTTTTGGATTTAGAAGCAGATATTTCCCTGTGCTGACTGCTGTTTCTTCCATATGCCGGTAATGGGCTGAAAACGCCTGTTTTGGGACTCTGCAGAGAAAGTGTTTGCAGACTGCTGAATCCACACACGGGTTTAACTCTGGAAGTTGAGTGCACACATTGACAACCGTTCTGTTAGACAGCTGCGTTTTGGATTTAGAAGCAGATATTTCCCTGTGCTTACTGCTGTTTCTTCCATATGCCGGTAATGGGCTGAAAACGCCTGTTTTGGGACTCTGCAGAGAAAGTGTTTGCAGACTGCTGAATCCACACACGGGTTTAACTCTGGAAGTTGAGTGCACACATTGACAACCGTTCTGTTAGATAGCTGCGTTTTGGATTTAGAAGCAGATATTTCCCTGTGCTGACTGCTGTTTCTTCCATATGCCGGTAATGGGCTGAAAACGCCTGTTTTGGGACTCTGCAGAGAAAGTGTTTGCAGACTGCTGAATCCACACACGGGTTTAACTCTGGAAGTTGAGTGCACACATTGACAACCGTTCTGTTAGATAGCTGCGTTTTGGATTTAGAAGCAGATATTTCCCTGTGCTGACTGCTGTTTCTTCCATATGCCGGTAATGGGCTGAAAACGCCTGTTTTGGGACTCTGCAGAGAAAGTGTTTGCAGACTGCTGAATCCACACACGGGTTTAACTCTGGAAGTTGAGTGCACACATTGACAACCGTTCTGTTAGATAGCTGCGTTTTGGATTTAGAAGCAGATATTTCCCTGTGCTGACTGCTGTTTCTTCCATATGCCGGTAATGGGCTGAAAACGCCTGTTTTGGGACAATGCAGAGAAAGTGTTTGCAGACTGCTGAATCCACACACGGGTTTAACTCTGGAAGTTGAGTGCACACATTGACAACCGTTCTGTTAGATAGCTGCGTTTTGGATTTAGAAGCAGATATTTCCCTGTGCTTACTGCTGTTTCTTCCATATGCCGGTAATGGGCTGAAAACGCCTGTTTTGGGACTCTGCAGAGAAAGTGTTTGCAGACTGCTGAATCCACACACGGGTTTAACTCTGGAAGTTGAGTGCACACATTGGCAACCGTTCTGTTAGATAGCTGCGTTTTGGATTTAGAAGCAGATATTTCCCTGTGCTGACTGCTGTTTCTTCCATATGCCGGTAATGGGCTGAAAACGCCTGTTTTGGGACAATGCAGAGAAAGTGTTTGCAGACTGCTGAATCCACACACGGGTTTAACTCTGGAAGTTGAGTGCACACATTGACAACCGTTCTGTTAGATAGCTGCGTTTTGGATTTAGAAGCAGATATTTCCCTGTGCTTACTGCTGTTTCTTCCATATGCCGGTAATGGGCTGAAAACGCCTGTTTTGGGACTCTGCAGAGAAAGTGTTTGCAGACTGCTGAATCCACACACGGGTTTAACTCTGGAAGTTGAGTGCACACATTGGCAACCGTTCTGTTAGATAGCTGCGTTTTGGATTTAGAAGCAGATATTTCCCTGTGCTTACTGCTGTTTCTTCCATATGCCGGTAATGGGCTGAAAACGCCTGTTTTGGGACTCTGCAGAGAAAGTGTTTGCAGACTGCTGAATCCACACACGGGTTTAACTCTGGAAGTTGAGTGCACACATTGACAACCGTTCTGTTAGATAGCTGCGTTTTGGATTTAGAAGCAGATATTTCCCTGTGCTGACTGCTGTTTCTTCCATATGCCGGTAATGGGCTGAAAACGCCTGTTTTGGGACTCTGCAGAGAAAGTGTTTGCAGACTGCTGAATCCACACACGGGTTTAACTCTGGAAGTTGAGTGCACACATTGACAACCGTTCTGTTAGATAGCTGCGTTTTGGATTTAGAAGCAGATATTTCCCTGTGCTGACTGCTGTTTCTTCCATATGCCGGTAATGGGCTGAAAACGCCTGTTTTGGGACTCTGCAGAGAAAGTGTTTGCAGACTGCTGAATCCGCACACGGGTTT
Organism: Aotus nancymaae; assembly: GCF_030222135.1. NCBI lineage: Eukaryota > Metazoa > Chordata > Mammalia > Primates > Aotidae > Aotus > Aotus nancymaae. Next base: position 47,876 of record NW_026989048.1, read on the forward strand.
AACTCTGGAAGTTGAGTGCACACATTGACAACCGTTCTGTTAGATAGCTGCGTTTTGGATTTAGAAGCAGATATTTCCCTGTGCTGACTGCTGTTTCTTCCATATGCCGGTAATGGGCTGAAAACGCCTGTTTTGGGACTCTGCAGAGAAAGTGTTTGCAGACTGCTGAATCCGCACACGGGTTTAACTCTGGAAGTTGAGTGCACACATTGACAACCGTTCTGTTAGATAGCTGCGTTTTGGATTTAGAAGCAGATATTTCCCTGTGCTTACTGCTGTTTCTTCCATATGCCGGTAATGGGCTGAAAACGCCTGTTTTGGGACTCTGCAGAGAAAGTGTTTGCAGACTGCTGAATCCACACACGGGTTTAACTCTGGAAGTTGAGTGCACACATTGACAACCGTTCTGTTAGATAGCTGCGTTTTGGATTTAGAAGCAGATATTTCCCTGTGCTTACTGCTGTTTCTTCCATATGCCGGTAATGGGCTGAAAACGCCTGTTTTGGGACTCTGCAGAGAAAGTGTTTGCAGACTGCTGAATCCACACACGGGTTTAACTCTGGAAGTTGAGTGCACACATTGACAACCGTTCTGTTAGATAGCTGCGTTTTGGATTTAGAAGCAGATATTTCCCTGTGCTGACTGCTGTTTCTTCCATATGCCGGTAATGGGCTGAAAACGCCTGTTTTGGGACTCTGCAGAGAAAGTGTTTGCAGACTGCTGAATCCACACACGGGTTTAACTCTGGAAGTTGAGTGCACACATTGACAACCGTTCTGTTAGATAGCTGCGTTTTGGATTTAGAAGCAGATATTTCCCTGTGCTGACTGCTGTTTCTTCCATATGCCGGTAATGGGCTGAAAACGCCTGTTTTGGGACTCTGCAGAGAAAGTGTTTGCAGACTGCTGAATCCACACACGGGTTTAACTCTGGAAGTTGAGTGCACACATTGACAACCGTTCTGTTAGATAGCTGCGTTTTGGATTTAGAAGCAGATATTTCCCTGTGCTGACTGCTGTTTCTTCCATATGCCGGTAATGGGCTGAAAACGCCTGTTTTGGGACTCTGCAGAGAAAGTGTTTGCAGACTGCTGAATCCACACACGGGTTTAACTCTGGAAGTTGAGTGCACACATTGACAACCGTTCTGTTAGATAGCTGCGTTTTGGATTTAGAAGCAGATATTTCCCTGTGCTTACTGCTGTTTCTTCCATATGCCGGGAATGGGCTGAAAACGCCTGTTTTGGGACTCTGCAGAGAAAGTGTTTGCAGACTGCTGAATCCACACACGGGTTTAACTCTGGAAGTTGAGTGCACACATTGACAACCGTTCTGTTAGATAGCTGCGTTTTGGATTTAGAAGCAGATATTTCCCTGTGCTTACTGCTGGTTCTTCCATATGCCGGTAATGGGCTGAAAACGCCTGTTTTGGGACTCTGCAGAGAAGATGTTTGCAGACTGCTGAATCCACACACGGGTTTAACTCTGGAAGTTGAGTGCACACATTGACAACCGTTCTGTTAGATAGCTGCGTTTTGGATTTAGAAGCAGATATTTCCCTGTGCTTACTGCTGTTTCTTCCATATGCCGGTAATGGGCTGAAAACGCCTGTTTTGGGACTCTGCAGAGAAAGTGTTTGCAGACTGCTGAATCCACACACGGGTTTAACTCTGGAAGTTGAGTGCACACATTGAACAACCGTTCTGTTAGATAGCTGCGTTTTGGATTTAGAAGCAGATATTTCCCTGTGCTGACTGCTGTTTCTTCCATATGCCGGTAATGGGCTGAAAACGCCTGTTTTGGGACTCTGCAGAGAAAGTGTTTGCAGACTGCTGAATCCACACACGGGTTTAACTCTGGAAGTTGAGTGCACACATTGACAACCGTTCTGTTAGATAGCTGCGTTTTGGATTTAGAAGCAGATATTTCCCTGTGCTTACTGCTGTTTCTTCCATATGCCGGTAATGGGCTGAAAACGCCTGTTTTGGGACTCTGCAGAGAAAGTGTTTGCAGACTGCTGAATCCACACACGGGTTTAACTCTGGAAGTTGAGTGCACACATTGACAACCGTTCTGTTAGATAGCTGCGTTTTGGATTTAGAAGCAGATATTTCCCTGTGCTGACTGCTGTTTCTTCCATATGCCGGTAATGGGCTGAAAACGCCTGTTTTGGGACTCTGCAGAGAAAGTGTTTGCAGACTGCTGATTCCGCACACGGGTTTAACTCTGGAAGTTGAGTGCACACATTGACAACCGTTCTGTTAGATAGCTGCGTTTTGGATTTAGAAGCAGATATTTCCCTGTGCTTACTGCTGTTTCTTCATATGCCGGTAATGGGCTGAAAACGCCTGTTTTGGGACTCTGCAGAGAAAGTGTTTGCAGACTGCTGAATCCGCACACGGGTTTAACTCTGGAAGTTGAGTGCACACATTGACAACCGTTCTGTTAGATAGCTGCGTTTTGGATTTAGAAGCAGATATTTCCCTGTGCTTACTGCTGTTTCTTCCATATGCCGGTAATGGGCTGAAAACGCCTGTTTTGGGACTCTGCAGAGAAAGTGTTTGCAGACTGCTGAATCCACACACGGGTTTAACTCTGGAAGTTGAGTGCACACATTGACAACCGTTCTGTTAGATAGCTGCGTTTTGGATTTAGAAGCAGATATTTCCCTGTGCTTACTGCTGTTTCTTCCATATGCCGGTAATGGGCTGAAAACGCCTCTTTTGGGACTCTGCAGAGAAAGTGTTTGCAGACTGCTGAATCCACACACGGGTTTAACTCTGGAAGTTGAGTGCACACATTGACAACCGTTCTGTTAGATAGCTGCGTTTTGGATTTAGAAGCAGATATTTCCCTGTGCTTACTGCTGTTTCTTCCATATGCCGGTAATGGGCTGAAAACGCCTGTTTTGGGACTCTGCAGAGAAAGTGTTTGCAGACTGCTGAATCCACACACGGGTTTAACTCTGGAAGTTGAGTGCACACATTGACAACCGTTCTGTTAGATAGCTGCGTTTTGGATTTAGAAGCAGATATTTCCCTGTGCTGACTGCTGTTTCTTCCATATGCCGGTAATGGGCTGAAAACGCCTGTTTTGGGACTCTGCAGAGAAAGTGTTTGCAGACTGCTGAATCCACACACGGGTTTAACTCTGGAAGTTGAGTGCACACATTGACAACCGTTCTGTTAGATAGCTGCGTTTTGGATTTAGAAGCAGATATTTCCCTGTGCTGACTGCTGTTTCTTCCATATGCCGGTAATGGGCTGAAAACGCCTGTTTTGGGACTCTGCAGAGAAAGTGTTTGCAGACTGCTGAATCCGCACACGGGTTTAACTCTGGAAGTTGAGTGCACACATTGACAACCGTTCTGTTAGATAGCTGCGTTTTGGATTTAGAAGCAGATATTTCCCTGTGCTTACTGCTGTTTCTTCCATATGCCGGTAATGGGCTGAAAACGCCTGTTTTGGGACTCTGCAGAGAAAGTGTTTGCAGACTGCTGAATCCGCACACGGGTTTATCTCTGGAAGTTGAGTGCACACATTGACAACCGTTCTGTTAGATAGCTGCGTTTTGGATTTAGAAGCAGATATTTCCCTGTGCTTACTGCTGTTTCTTCCATATGCCGGTAATGGGCTGAAAACGCCTGTTTTGGGACTCTGCAGAGAAAGTGTTTGCAGACTGCTGAATCCACACACGGGTTTAACTCTGGAAGTTGAGTGCACACATTGACAACCGTTCTGTTAGATAGCTGCGTTTTGGATTTAGAAGCAGATATTTCCCTGTGCTTACTGCTGTTTCTTCCATATGCCGGTAATGGGCTGAAAACGCCTCTTTTGGGACTCTGCAGAGAAAGTGTTTGCAGACTGCTGAATCCACACACGGGTTTAACTCTGGAAGTTGAGTGCACACATTGACAACCGTTCTGTTAGATAGCTGCGTTTTGGATTTAGAAGCAGATATTTCCCTGTGCTTACTGCTGTTTCTTCCATATGCCGGTAATGGGCTGAAAACGCCTGTTTTGGGACTCTGCAGAGAAAGTGTTTGCAGACTGCTGAATCCACACACGGGTTTAACTCTGGAAGTTGAGTGCACACATTGACAACCGTTCTGTTAGATAGCTGCGTTTTGGATTTAGAAGCAGATATTTCCCTGTGCTTACTGCTGTTTCTTCCATATGCCGGTAATGGGCTGAAAACGCCTGTTTTGGGACTCTGCAGAGAAAGTGTTTGCAGACTGCTGAATCCACACACGGGTTTAACTCTGGAAGTTGAGTGCACACATTGACAACCGTTCTGTTAGATAGCTGCGTTTTGGATTTAGAAGCAGATATTTCCCTGTGCTTACTGCTGTTTCTTCCATATGCCGGTAATGGGCTGAAAACGCCTGTTTTGGGACTCTGCAGAGAAAGTGTTTGCAGACTGCTGAATCCACACACGGGTTTAACTCTGGAAGTTGAGTGCACACATTGACAACCATTCTGTTAGATAGCTGCGTTTTGGATTTAGAAGCAGATATTTCCCTGTGCTTACTGCTGTTTCTTCCATATGCCGGTAATGGGCTGAAAACGCCTGTTTTGGGACTCTGCAGAGAAAGTGTTTGCAGACTGCTGAATCCACACACGGGTTTAACTCTGGAAGTTGAGTGCACACATTGACAACCGTTCTGTTAGATAGCTGCGTTTTGGATTTAGAAGCAGATATTTCCCTGTGCTTACTGCTGTTTCTTCCATATGCCGGTAATGGGCTGAAAACGCCTGTTTTGGGACTCTGCAGAGAAAGTGTTTGCAGACTGCTGATTCCACACACGGGTTTAACTCTGGAAGTTGAGTGCACACATTGACAACCGTTCTGTTAGATAGCTGCGTTTTGGATTTAGAAGCAGATATTTCCCTGTGCTTACTGCTGTTTCTTCCATATGCCGGTAATGGGCTGAAAACGCCTGTTTTGGGATTCTGCAGAGAAGATGTTTGCAGACTGCTGAATCCACACACGGGTTTAACTCTGGAAGTTGAGTGCACACATTGACAACCGTTCTGTTAGATAGCTGCGTTTTGGATTTAGAAGCAGATATTTCCCTGTGCTTACTGCTGTTTCTTCCATATGCCGGTAATGGGCTGAAAACGCCTGTTTTGGGACTCTGCAGAGAAAGTGTTTGCAGACTGCTGAATCCACACACGGGTTTATCTCTGGAAGTTGAGTGCACACATTGACAACCGTTCTGTTAGATAGCTGCGTTTTGATTTAGAAGCAGATATTTCCCTGGGCTTACTGCTGTTTCTTCCATATGCCGGTAATGGGCTGAAAACGCCTGTTTTGGGACTCTGCAGAGAAGATGTTTGAAGACTGCTGAATCCACACACGGGTTTACCTCTGGAAGTTGAGTGCACACATTGACAACCGTTCTGTTAGATAGCTGCGTTTTGGATTTAGAAGCAGATATTTCCCTGTGCTTACTGCTGTTTCTTCCATATGCCGGTAATGGGCTGAAAACGCCTGTTTTGGGACTCTGCAGAGAAAGTGTTTGCAGACTGCTGAATCCACACACGGGTTTAACTCTGGAAGTTGAGTGCACACATTGACAACCGTTCTGTTAGATAGCTGCGTTTTGGATTTAGAAGCAGATATTTCCCTGTGCTTACTGCTGTTTCTTCCATATGCCGGTAATGGGCTGAAAACGCCTGTTTTGGGACTCTGCAGAGAAAGTGTTTGCAGACTGCTGAATCCGCACACGGGTTTAACTCTGGAAGTTGAGTGCACACATTGACAACCGTTCTGTTAGATAGCTGCGTTTTGGATTTAGAAGCAGATATTTCCCTGTGCTTACTGCTGTTTCTTCCATATGCCGGTAATGGGCTGAAAACGCCTGTTTTGGGACTGTGCAGAGAAAGTGTTTGCAGACTGCTGAATCCACACACGGGTTTAACTCTGGAAGTTGAGTGCACACATTGACAACCGTTCTGTTAGATAGCTGCGTTTTGGATTTAGAAGCAGATATTTCCCTGTGCTTACTGCTGTTTCTTCCATATGCCGGTAATGGGCTGAAAACGCCTGTTTTGGGACTCTGCAGAGAAAGTGTTTGCAGACTGCTGAATCCACACACGGGTTTAACTCTGGAAGTTGAGTGCACACATTGACAACCGTTCTGTTAGATAGCTGCGTTTTGGATTTAGAAGCAGATATTTCCCTGTGCTTACTGCTGTTTCTTCCATATGCCGGTAATGGGCTGAAAACGCCTGTTTTGGGACTCTGCAGAGAAAGTGTTTGCAGACTGCTGAATCCACACACGGGTTTAACTCTGGAAGTTGAGTGCACACATTGACAACCGTTCTGTTAGATAGCTGCGTTTTGGATTTAGAAGCAGATATTTCCCTGTGCTTACTGCTGTTTCTTCCATATGCCGGTAATGGGCTGAAAACGCCTGTTTTGGGACTCTGCAGAGAAAGTGTTTGCAGACTGCTGAATCCACACACGGGTTTAACTCTGGAAGTTGAGTGCACACATTGACAACCGTTCTGTTAGATAGCTGCGTTTTGGATTTAGAAGCAGATATTTCCCTGTGCTTACTGCTGTTTCTTCCATATGCCGGTAATGGGCTGAAAACGCCTGTTTTGGGACTCTGCAGAGAAAGTGTTTGCAGACTGCTGAATCCACACACGGGTTTAACTCTGGAAGTTGAGTGCACACATTGACAACCGTTCTGTTAGATAGCTGCGTTTTGGATTTAGAAGCAGATATTTCCCTGTGCTTACTGCTGTTTCTTCCATATGCCGGTAATGGGCTGAAAACGCCTGTTTTGGGACTCTGCAGAGAAAGTGTTTGCAGACTGCTGAATCCACACACGGGTTTAACTCTGGAAGTTGAGTGCACACATTGACAACCGTTCTGTTAGATAGCTGCGTTTTGGATTTAGAAGCAGATATTTCCCTGTGCTTACTGCTGTTTCTTCCATATGCCGGTAATGGGCTGAAAACGCCTGTTTTGGGACTCTGCAGAGAAAGTGTTTGCAGACTGCTGATTCCACACACGGGTTTAACTCTGGAAGTTGAGTGCACACATTGACAACCGTTCTGTTAGATAGCTGCGTTATGGATTTAGAAGCAGATATTTCCCTGTGCTTACTGCTGTTTCTTCCATATGCCGGTAATGGGCTGAAAACGCCTGTTTTGGGATTCTGCAGAGAAGATGTTTGCAGACTGCTGAATCCACACACGGGTTTAACTCTGGAAGTTGAGTGCACACATTGACAACCGTTCTGTTAGATAGCTGCGTTTTGGATTTAGAAGCAGATATTTCCCTGTGCTTACTGCTGTTTCTTCCATATGCCGGTAATGGGCTGAAAACGCCTGTTTTGGGACAATGCAGAGAAAGTGTTTGCAGACTGCTGAATCCACACACGGGTTTAACTCTGGAAGTTGAGTGCACACATTGACAACCGTTCTGTTAGATAGCTGCGTTTTGGATTTAGAAGCAGATATTTCCCTGTGCTTACTGCTGTTTCTTCCATATGCCGGTAATGGGCTGAAAACGCCTGTTTTGGGACTCTGCAGAGAAAGTGTTTGCAGACTGCTGAATCCGCACACGGGTTTAACTCTGGAAGTTGAGTGCACACATTGACAACCGTTCTGTTAGATAGCTGCGTTTTGGATTTAGAAGCAGATATTTCCCTGTGCTTACTGCTGTTTCTTCCATATGCCGGTAATGGGCTGAAAACGCCTGTTTTGGGACTGTGCAGAGAAAGTGTTTGCAGACTGCTGAATCCACACACGGGTTTAACTCTGGAAGTTGAGTGCACACATTGACAACCGTTCTGTTAGATAGCTGCGTTTTGGATTTAGAAGCAGATATTTCCCTGTGCTTACTGCTGTTTCTTCCATATGCCGGTAATGGGCTGAAAACGCCTGTTTTGGGACTCTGCAGAGAAAGTGTTTGCAGACTGCTGAATCCACACACGGGTTTAACTCTGGAAGTTGAGTGCACACATTGACAACCGTTCTGTTAGATAGCTGCGTTTTGGATTTAGAAGCAGATATTTCCCTGTGCTTACTGCTGTTTCTTCCATATGCCGGTAATGGGCTGAAAACGCCTGTTTTGGGACTCTGCAGAGAAAGTGTTTGCAGACTGCTGAATCCACACACGGGTTTAACTCTGGAAGTTGAGTGCACACATTGACAACCGTTCTGTTAGATAGCTGCGTTTTGGATTTAGAAGCAGATATTTCCCTGTGCTTACTGCTGTTTCTTCCATATGCCGGTAATGGGCTGAAAACGCCTGTTTTGGGACTCTGCAGAGAAAGTGTTTGCAGACTGCTGAATCCACACACGGGTTTAACTCTGGAAGTTGAGTGCACACATTGACAACCGTTCTGTTAGATAGCTGCGTTTTGGATTTAGAAGCAGATATTTCCCTGTGCTTACTGCTGTTTCTTCCATATGCCGGTAATGGGCTGAAAACGCCTGTTTTGGGACTCTGCAGAGAAAGTGTTTGCAGACTGCTGAATCCACACACGGGTTTAACTCTGGAAGTTGAGTGCACACATTGACAACCGTTCTGTTAGATAGCTGCGTTTTGGATTTAGAAGCAGATATTTCCCTGTGCTTACTGCTGTTTCTTCCATATGCCGGTAATGGGCTGAAAACGCCTGTTTTGGGACTCTGCAGAGAAAGTGTTTGCAGACTGCTGATTCCACACACGGGTTTAACTCTGGAAGTTGAGTGCACACATTGACAACCGTTCTGTTAGATAGCTGCGTTATGGATTTAGAAGCAGATATTTCCCTGTGCTTACTGCTGTTTCTTCCATATGCCGGTAATGGGCTGAAAACGCCTGTTTTGGGATTCTGCAGAGAAGATGTTTGCAGACTGCTGAATCCACACACGGGTTTAACTCTGGAAGTTGAGTGCACACATTGACAACCGTTCTGTTAGATAGCTGCGTTTTGGATTTAGAAGCAGATATTTCCCTGTGCTTACTGCTGTTTCTTCCATATGCCGGTAATGGGCTGAAAACGCCTGTTTTGGGACTCTGCAGAGAAAGTGTTTGCAGACTGCTGAATCCACACACGGGTTTAACTCTGGAAGTTGAGTGCACACATTGACAACCGTTCTGTTAGATAGCTGCGTTTTGGATTTAGAAGCAGATATTTCCCTGTGCTTACTGCTGTTTCTTCCATATGCCGGTAAAGGGCTGAAAACGCCTGTTTTGGGACTCTGCAGAGAAAGTGTTTGCAGACTGCTGAATCCACACACGGGTTTAACTCTGGAAGTTGAGTGCACACATTGACAACCGTTCTGTTAGATAGCTGCGTTTTGGATTTAGAAGCAGATATTTCCCTGTGCTTACTGCTGTTTCTTCCATATGCCGGTAATGGGCTGAAAACGCCTGTTTTGGGACTCTGCAGAGAAAGTGTTTGCAGACTGCTGAATCCACACACGGGTTTAACTCTGGAAGTTGAGTGCACACATTGACAACCGTTCTGTTAGATAGCTGCGTTTTGGATTTAGAAGCAGATATTTCCCTGTGCTTACTGCTGTTTCTTCCATATGCCGGTAATGGGCTGAAAACGCCTCTTTTGGGACTCTGCAGAGAAAGTGTTTGCAGACTGCTGAATCCACACACGGGTTTAACTCTGGAAGTTGAGTGCACACATTGACAACCGTTCTGTTAGATAGCTGCGTTTTGGATTTAGAAGCAGATATTTCCCTGTGCTTACTGCTGTTTCTTCCATATGCCGGTAATGGGCTGAAAACGCCTGTTTTGGGACTCTGCAGAGAAAGTGTTTGCAGACTGCTGAATCCACACACGGGTTTAACTCTGGAAGTTGAGTGCACACATTGACAACCGTTCTGTTAGATAGCTGCGTTTTGGATTTAGAAGCAGATATTTCCCTGTGCTTACTGCTGTTTCTTCCATATGCCGGTAAAGGGCTGAAAACGCCTGTTTTGGGACTCTGCAGAGAAAGTGTTTGCAGACTGCTGAATCCACACACGGGTTTAACTCTGGAAGTTGAGTGCACACATTGACAACCGTTCTGTTAGATAGCTGCGTTTTGGATTTAGAAGCAGATATTTCCCTGTGCTTACTGCTGTTTCTTCCATATGCCGGTAATGGGCTGAAAACGCCTGTTTTGGGACTCTGCAGAGAAAGTGTTTGCAGACTGCTGAATCCACACACGGGTTTAACTCTGGAAGTTGAGTGCACACATTGACAACCGTTCTGTTAGTTAGCTGCGTTTTGGATTTAGAAGCAGATATTTCCCTGTGCTTACTGCTGTTTCTTCCATATGCCGGTAATGGGCTGAAAACGCCTCTTTTGGGACTCTGCAGAGAAAGTGTTTGCAGACTGCTGAATCCACACACGGGTTTAACTCTGGAAGTTGAGTGCACACATTGACAACCGTTCTGTTAGATAGCTGCGTTTTGGATTTAGAAGCAGATATTTCCCTGTGCTTACTGCTGTTTCTTCCATATGCCGGTAATGGGCTGAAAACGCCTGTTTTGGGACTCTGCAGAGAAAGTGTTTGCAGACTGCTGAATCCACACACGGGTTTAACTCTGGAAGTTGAGTGCACACATTGACAACCGTTCTGTTAGATAGCTGCGTTTTGGATTTAGAAGCAGATATTTCCCTGTGCTGACTGCTGTTTCTTCCATATGCCGGTAATGGGCTGAAAACGCCTGTTTTGGGACTCTGCAGAGAAAGTGTTTGCAGACTGCTGAATCCACACACGGGTTTAACTCTGGAAGTTGAGTGCACACATTGACAACCGTTCTGTTAGATAGCTGCGTTTTGGATTTAGAAGCAGATATTTCCCTGTGCTGACTGCTGTTTCTTCCATATGCCGGTAATGGGCTGAAAACGCCTGTTTTGGGACTCTGCAGAGAAAGTGTTTGCAGACTGCTGAATCCACACACGGGTTTAACTCTGGAAGTTGAGTGCACACATTGACAACCGTTCTGTTAGATAGCTGCGTTTTGGATTTAGAAGCAGATATTTCCCTGTGCTTACTGCTGTTTCTTCCATATGCCGGTAATGGGCTGAAAACGCCTGTTTTGGGACTCTGCAGAGAAAGTGTTTGCAGACTGCTGAATCCACACACGGGTTTAACTCTGGAAGTTGAGTGCACACATTGACAACCGTTCTGTTAGATAGCTGCGTTTTGGATTTAGAAGCAGATATTTCCCTGTGCTTACTGCTGTTTCTTCCATATGCCGGTAATGGGCTGAAAACGCCTGTTTTGGGACTCTGCAGAGAAAGTGTTTGCAGACTGCTGAATCCACACACGGGTTTAACTCTGGAAGTTGAGTGCACACATTGACAACCGTTCTGTTAGATAGCTGCGTTTTGGATTTAGAAGCAGATATTTCCCTGTGCTTACTGCTGTTTCTTCCATATGCCGGTAATGGGCTGAAAACGCCTGTTTTGGGACTCTGCAGAGAAAGTGTTTGCAGACTGCTGATTCCACACACGGGTTTAACTCTGGAAGTTGAGTGCACACATTGACAACCGTTCTGTTAGATAGCTGCGTTTTGGATTTAGAAGCAGATATTTCCCTGTGCTTACTGCTGTTTCTTCCATATGCCGGTAATGGGCTGAAAACGCCTGTTTTGGGATTCTGCAGAGAAGATGTTTGCAGACTGCTGAATCCACACACGGGTTTAACTCTGGAAGTTGAGTGCACACATTGACAACCGTTCTGTTAGATAGCTGCGTTTTGGATTTAGAAGCAGATATTTCCCTGTGCTTACTGCTGTTTCTTCCATATGCCGGTAATGGGCTGAAAACGCCTGTTTTGGGACTCTGCAGAGAAAGTGTTTGCAGACTGCTGAATCCACCCACGGGTTTATCTCTGGAAGTTGAGTGCACACATTGACAACCGTTCTGTTAGATAGCTGCGTTTTGGATTTAGAAGCAGATATTTCCCTGTGCTTACTGCTGTTTCTTCCATATGCCGGTAATGGGCTGAAAACGCCTGTTTCGGGACTCTGCAGAGAAAGTGTTTGCAGACTGCTGAATCCACACACGGGTTTAACTCTGGAAGTTGAGTGCACACATTGACAACCGTTCTGTTAGATAGCTGCGTTTTGGATTTAGAAGCAGATATTTCCCTGTGCTTACTGCTGTTTCTTCCATATGCCGGTAATGGGCTGAAAACGCCTCTTTTGGGACTCTGCAGAGAAAGTGTTTGCAGACTGCTGAATCCACACACGGGTTTAACTCTGGAAGTTGAGTGCACACATTGACAACCGTTCTGTTAGATTGCTGCGTTTTGGATTTAGAAGCAGATATTTCCCTGTGCTTACTGCTGTTTCTTCCATATGCCGGTAATGGGCTGAAAACGCCTGTTTTGGGACTCTGCAGAGAAAGTGTTTGCAGACTGCTGAATCCACACACGGGTTTAACTCTGGAAGTTGAGTGCACACATTGACAACCGTTCTGTTAGATAGCTGCGTTTTGGATTTAGAAGCAGATATTTCCCTGTGCTTACTGCTGTTTCTTCCATATGCCGGTAATGGGCTGAAAACGCCTGTTTTGGGACTCTGCAGAGAAAGTGTTTGCAGACTGCTGAATCCACACACGGGTTTAACTCTGGAAGTTGAGTGCACACATTGACAACCGTTCTGTTAGATAGCTGCGTTTTGGATTTAGAAGCAGATATTTCCCTGTGCTTACTGCTGTTTCTTCCATATGCCGGTAATGGGCTGAAAACGCCTGTTTTGGGACTCTGCAGAGAAGATGTTTGCAGACTGCTGAATCCACACACGGGTTTAACTCTGGAAGTTGAGTGCACACATTGACAACCGTTCTGTTAGATAGCTGCGTTTTGGATTTAGAAGCAGATATTTCCCTGTGCTTACTGCTGTTTCTTCCATATGCCGGTAATGGGCTGAAAACGCCTGTTTTGGGACTCTGCAGAATCCACACACGGGTTTAACTCTGGAAGTTGAGTGCACACATTGACAACCGTTCTGTTAGATAGCTGCGTTTTGGATTTAGAAGCAGATATTTCCCTGTGCTGACTGCTGTTTCTTCCATATGCCGGTAATGGGCTGAAAACGCCTGTTTTGGGACAATGCAGAGAAAGTGTTTGCAGACTGCTGAATCCACACACGGGTTTAACTCTGGAAGTTGAGTGCACACATTGACAACCGTTCTGTTAGATAGCTGCGTTTTGGATTTAGAAGCAGATATTTCCCTGTGCTTACTGCTGGTTCTTCCATATGCCGGTAATGGGCTGAAAACGCCTGTTTTGGGACTCTGCAGAGAAGATGTTTGCAGACTGCTGAATCCACACACGGGTTTAACTCTGGAAGTTGAGTGCACACATTGACAACCGTTCTGTTAGATAGCTGCGTTTTGGATTTAGAAGCAGATATTTCCCTGTGCTTACTGCTGTTTCTTCCATATGCCGGTAATGGGCTGAAAACGCCTGTTTTGGGACTCTGCAGAGAAAGTGTTTGCAGACTGCTGAATCCACACACGGGTTTAACTCTGGAAGTTGAGTGCACACATTGACAACCGTTCTGTTAGATAGCAGCGTTTTGGATTTAGAAGCAGATATTTCCCTGTGCTTACTGCTGTTTCTTCCATATGCCGGTAATGGGCTGAAAACGCCTGTTTTGGGACTCTGCAGAGAAAGTGTTTGCAGACTGCTGAATCCACACACGGGTTTAACTCTGGAAGTTGAGTGCACACATTGACAACCGTTCTGTTAGATAGCTGCGTTTTGGATTTAGAAGCAGATATTTCCCTGTGCTGACTGCTGTTTCTTCCATATGCCGGTAATGGGCTGAAAACGCCTGTTTTGGGACTCTGCAGAGAAAGTGTTTGCAGACTGCTGAATCCACACACGGGTTTAACTCTGGAAGTTGAGTGCACACATTGACAACCGTTCTGTTAGATAGCTGCGTTTTGGATTTAGAAGCAGATATTTCCCTGTGCTGACTGCTGTTTCTTCCATATGCCGGTAATGGGCTGAAAACGCCTGTTTTGGGACTCTGCAGAGAAAGTGTTTGCAGACTGCTGAATCCGCACACGGGTTTAACTCTGGAAGTTGAGTGCACACATTGACAACCGTTCTGTTAGATAGCTGCGTTTTGGATTTAGAAGCAGATATTTCCCTGTGCTTACTGCTGTTTCTTCCATATGCCGGTAATGGGCTGAAAACGCCTGTTTTGGGACTCTGCAGAGAAAGTGTTTGCAGACTGCTGAATCCGCACACGGGTTTAACTCTGGAAGTTGAGTGCACACATTGACAACCGTTCTGTTAGATAGCTGCGTTTTGGATTTAGAAGCAGATATTTCCCTGTGCTTACTGCTGTTTCTTCCCTATGCCGGTAATGGGCTGAAAACGCCTGTTTTGGGACTCTGCAGAGAAAGTGTTTGCAGACTGCTGAATCCACACACGGGTTTAACTCTGGAAGTTGAGTGCACACATTGACAACCGTTCTGTTAGATAGCTGCGTTTTGGATTTAGAAGCAGATATTTCCCTGTGCTTACTGCTGTTTCTTCCATATGCCGGTAATGGGCTGAAAACGCCTCTTTTGGGACTCTGCAGAGAAAGTGTTTGCAGACTGCTGAATCCACACACGGGTTTAACTCTGGAAGTTGAGTGCACACATTGACAACCGTTCTGTTAGATAGCAGCGTTTTGGATTTAGAAGCAGATATTTCCCTGTGCTTACTGCTGTTTCTTCCATATGCCGGTAATGGGCTGAAAACGCCTGTTTTGGGACTCTGCAGAGAAAGTGTTTGCAGACTGCTGAATCCACACACGGGTTTAACTCTGGAAGTTGAGTGCACACATTGACAACCGTTCTGTTAGATAGCTGCGTTTTGGATTTAGAAGCAGATATTTCCCTGTGCTGACTGCTGTTTCTTCCATATGCCGGTAATGGGCTGAAAACGCCTGTTTTGGGACTCTGCAGAGAAAGTGTTTGCAGACTGCTGAATCCACACACGGGTTTAACTCTGGAAGTTGAGTGCACACATTGACAACCGTTCTGTTAGATAGCTGCGTTTTGGATTTAGAAGCAGATATTTCCCTGTGCTTACTGCTGTTTCTTCCATATGCCGGTAATGGGCTGAAAACGCCTGTTTTGGGACTCTGCAGAGAAAGTGTTTGCAGACTGCTGAATCCACACACGGGTTTAACTCTGGAAGTTGAGTGCACACATTGACAACCGTTCTGTTAGATAGCTGCGTTTTGGATTTAGAAGCAGATATTTCCCTGTGCTTACTGCTGTTTCTTCCATATGCCGGTAATGGGCTGAAAACGCCTGTTTTGGGACTCTGCAGAGAAAGTGTTTGCAGACTGCTGAATCCACACACGGGTTTAACTCTGGAAGTTGAGTGCACACATTGACAACCATTCTGTTAGATAGCTGCGTTTTGGATTTAGAAGCAGTTATTTCCCTGTGCTTACTGCTGTTTCTTCCATATGCCGGTAATGGGCTGAAAACGCCTGTTTTGGGACTCTGCAGAGAAAGTGTTTGCAGACTGCTGAATCCACACACGGGTTTAACTCTGGAAGTTGAGTGCACACATTGACAACCGTTCTGTTAGATAGCTGCGTTTTGGATTTAGAAGCAGATATTTCCCTGTGCTTACTGCTGTTTCTTCCATATGCCGGTAATGGGCTGAAAACGCCTGTTTTGGGACTCTGCAGAGAAAGTGTTTGCAGACTGCTGAATCCACACACGGGTTTAACTCTGGAAGTTGAGTGCACACATTGACAACCGT
The DNA here is from genome assembly GCF_030222135.1 of Aotus nancymaae. Classification (NCBI taxonomy): domain Eukaryota; kingdom Metazoa; phylum Chordata; class Mammalia; order Primates; family Aotidae; genus Aotus; species Aotus nancymaae. The sequence goes on from NW_026989048.1 coordinate 63,613, forward strand.
TCTGTTAGATAGCTGCGTTTTGGATTTAGAAGCAGATATTTCCCTGTGCTTACTGCTGTTTCTTCCATATGCCGGTAATGGGCTGAAAACGCCTGTTTTGGGACTCTGCAGAGAAAGTGTTTGCAGACTGCTGAATCCACACACGGGTTTATCTCTGGAAGTTGAGTGCACACATTGACAACCGTTCTGTTAGATAGCTGCGTTTTGATTTAGAAGCAGATATTTCCCTGGGCTTACTGCTGTTTCTTCCATATGCCGGTAATGGGCTGAAAACGCCTGTTTTGGGACTCTGCAGAGAAGATGTTTGCAGACTGCTGAATCCACACACGGGTTTAACTCTGGAAGTTGAGTGCACACATTGACAACCGTTCTGTTAGATAGCTGCGTTTTGGATTTAGAAGCAGATATTTCCCTGTGCTTACTGCTGTTTCTTCCATATGCCGGTAATGGGCTGAAAACGCCTGTTTTGGGACTCTGCAGAGAAAGTGTTTGCAGACTGCTGAATCCACACACGGGTTTAACTCTGGAAGTTGAGTGCACACATTGACAACCGTTCTGTTAGATAGCTGCGTTTTGGATTTAGAAGCAGATATTTCCCTGTGCTGACTGCTGTTTCTTCCATATGCCGGTAATGGGCTGAAAACGCCTGTTTTGGGACTCTGCAGAGAAAGTGTTTGCAGACTGCTGAATCCACACACGGGTTTAAATCTGGAAGTTGAGTGCACACATTGACAACCGTTCTGTTAGATAGCTGCGTTTTGGATTTAGAAGCAGATATTTCCCTGTGCTTACTGCTGTTTCTTCCATATGCCGGTAATGGGCTGAAAACGCCTGTTTTGGGACTCTGCAGAGAAAGTGTTTGCAGACTGCTGATTCCACACACGGGTTTAACTCTGGAAGTTGAGTGCACACATTGACAACCGTTCTGTTAGATAGCTGCGTTTTGGATTTAGAAGCAGATATTTCCCTGTGCTTACTGCTGTTTCTTCCATATGCCGGTAATGGGCTGAAAACGCCTGTTTTGGGATTCTGCAGAGAAGATGTTTGCAGACTGCTGAATCCACACACGGGTTTAACTCTGGAAGTTGAGTGCACACATTGACAACCGTTCTGTTAGATAGCTGCGTTTTGGATTTAGAAGCAGATATTTCCCTGTGCTTACTGCTGTTTCTTCCATATGCCGGTAATGGGCTGAAAACGCCTGTTTTGGGACTCTGCAGAGAAAGTGTTTGCAGACTGCTGAATCCACACACGGGTTTAACTCTGGAAGTTGAGTGCACACATTGACAACCGTTCTGTTAGATAGCTGCGTTTTGGATTTAGAAGCAGATATTTCCCTGTGCTTACTGCTGTTTCTTCCATATGCCGGTAAAGGGCTGAAAACGCCTGTTTTGGGACTCTGCAGAGAAAGTGTTTGCAGACTGCTGAATCCACACACGGGTTTAACTCTGGAAGTTGAGTGCACACATTGACAACCGTTCTGTTAGATAGCTGCGTTTTGGATTTAGAAGCAGATATTTCCCTGTGCTTACTGCTGTTTCTTCCATATGCCGGTAATGGGCTGAAAACGCCTGTTTTGGGACTCTGCAGAGAAAGTGTTTGCAGACTGCTGAATCCACACACGGGTTTAACTCTGGAAGTTGAGTGCACACATTGACAACCGTTCTGTTAGATAGCTGCGTTTTGGATTTAGAAGCAGATATTTCCCTGTGCTTACTGCTGTTTCTTCCATATGCCGGTAATGGGCTGAAAACGCCTGTTTTGGGACTCTGCAGAGAAAGTGTTTGCAGACTGCTGAATCCACACACGGGTTTAACTCTGGAAGTTGAGTGCACACATTGACAACCGTTCTGTTAGATAGCTGCGTTTTGGATTTAGAAGCAGATATTTCCCTGTGCTTACTGCTGTTTCTTCCATATGGCGGTAATGGGCTGAAAACGCCTCTTTTGGGACTCTGCAGAGAAAGTGTTTGCAGACTGCTGAATCCACACACGGGTTTAACTCTGGAAGTTGAGTGCACACATTGACAACCGTTCTGTTAGATAGCTGCGTTTTGGATTTAGAAGCAGATATTTCCCTGTGCTTACTGCTGTTTCTTCCATATGCCGGTAATGGGCTGAAAACGCCTGTTTTGGGACTCTGCAGAGAAAGTGTTTGCAGACTGCTGAATCCACACACGGGTTTAACTCTGGAAGTTGAGTGCACACATTGACAACCGTTCTGTTAGATAGCTGCGTTTTGGATTTAGAAGCAGATATTTCCCTGTGCTTACTGCTGTTTCTTCCATATGCCGGTAATGGGCTGAAAACGCCTGTTTTGGGACTCTGCAGAGAAAGTGTTTGCAGACCGCTGAATCCACACACGGGTTTAACTCTGGAAGTTGAGTGCACACATTGACAACCGTTCTGTTAGATAGCTGCGTTTTGGATTTAGAAGCAGATATTTCCCTGTGCTTACTGCTGGTTCTTCCATATGCCGGTAATGGGCTGAAAACGCCTGTTTTGGGACTCTGCAGAGAAGATGTTTGCAGACTGCTGAATCCACACACGGGTTTAACTCTGGAAGTTGAGTGCACACATTGACAACCGTTCTGTTAGATAGCTGCGTTTTGGACTTAGAAGCAGATATTTCCCTGTGCTTACTGCTGTTTCTTCCATATGCCGGTAATGGCTGAAAACGCCTGTTTTGGGACTCTGCAGAGAAGATGTTTGCAGACTGCTGAATCCACACACGGGTTTAACTCTGGAAGTTGAGTGCACACATTGACAACCGTTCTGTTAGATAGCTGCGTTTTGGATTTAGAAGCAGATATTTCCCTGTGCTTACTGCTGTTTCTTCCATATGCCGGTAATGGCTGAAAACGCCTGTTTTGGGACTCTGCAGAGAAGATGTTTGCAGACTGCTGAATCCACACACGGGTTTAACTCTGGAAGTTGAGTGCACACATTGACAACCGTTCTGTTAGATAGCTGCGTTTTGGATTTAGAAGCAGATATTTCCCTGTGCTTACTGCTGTTTCTTCCGTATGCCGGTAATGGGCTGAAAACGCCTGTTTTGGGACTCTGCAGAGAAAGTGTTTGCAGACTGCTGAATCCACACACGGGTTTAACTCTGGAAGTTGAGTGCACACATTGACAACCGTTCTGTTAGATAGCTGCGTTTTGGATTTAGAAGCAGATATTTCCCTGTGCTTACTGCTGTTTCTTCCATATGCCGGTAATGGGCTGAAAACGCCTGTTTTGGGACTCTGCAGAGAAAGTGTTTGCAGACTGCTGAATCCACACACGGGTTTAACTCTGGAAGTTGAGTGCACACATTGACAACCGTTCTGTTAGATAGCTGCGTTTTGGATTTAGAAGCAGATATTTCCCTGTGCTGACTGCTGTTTCTTCCATATGCCGGTAATGGGCTGAAAACGCCTGTTTTGGGACTCTGCAGAGAAAGTGTTTGCAGACTGCTGAATCCACACACGGGTTTAACTCTGGAAGTTGAGTGCACACATTGACAACCGTTCTGTTAGATAGCTGCGTTTTGGATTTAGAAGCAGATATTTCCCTGTGCTTACTGCTGTTTCTTCCATATGCCGGTAATGGGCTGAAAACGCCTGTTTTGGGACTCTGCAGAGAAAGTGTTTGCAGACTGCTGAATCCACACACGGGTTTAACTCTGGAAGTTGAGTGCACACATTGACAACCGTTCTGTTAGATAGCTGCGTTTTGGATTTAGAAGCAGATATTTCCCTGTGCTTACTGCTGTTTCTTCCATATGCCGGTAAAGGGCTGAAAACGCCTGTTTTGGGACTCTGCAGAGAAAGTGTTTGCAGACTGCTGAATCCACACACGGGTTTAACTCTGGAAGTTGAGTGCACACATTGACAACCGTTCTGTTAGATAGCTGCGTTTTGGATTTAGAAGCAGATATTTCCCTGTGCTTACTGCTGTTTCTTCCATATGCCGGTAATGGGCTGAAAACGCCTGTTTTGGGACTCTGCAGAGAAAGTGTTTGCAGACTGCTGAATCCACACACGGGTTTAACTCTGGAAGTTGAGTGCACACATTGACAACCGTTCTGTTAGATAGCTGCGTTTTGGATTTAGAAGCAGATATTTCCCTGTGCTTACTGCTGTTTCTTCCATATGCCGGTAATGGGCTGAAAACGCCTGTTTTGGGACTCTGCAGAGAAAGTGTTTGCAGACTGCTGAATCCACACACGGGTTTAACTCTGGAAGTTGAGTGCACACATTGACAACCGTTCTGTTAGATAGCTGCGTTTTGGATTTAGAAGCAGATATTTCCCTGTGCTTACTGCTGTTTCTTCCATATGGCGGTAATGGGCTGAAAACGCCTCTTTTGGGACTCTGCAGAGAAAGTGTTTGCAGACTGCTGAATCCACACACGGGTTTAACTCTGGAAGTTGAGTGCACACATTGACAACCGTTCTGTTAGATAGCTGCGTTTTGGATTTAGAAGCAGATATTTCCCTGTGCTTACTGCTGTTTCTTCCATATGCCGGTAATGGGCTGAAAACGCCTGTTTTGGGACTCTGCAGAGAAAGTGTTTGCAGACTGCTGAATCCACACACGGGTTTAACTCTGGAAGTTGAGTGCACACATTGACAACCGTTCTGTTAGATAGCTGCGTTTTGGATTTAGAAGCAGATATTTCCCTGTGCTTACTGCTGTTTCTTCCATATGCCGGTAATGGGCTGAAAACGCCTGTTTTGGGACTCTGCAGAGAAAGTGTTTGCAGACCGCTGAATCCACACACGGGTTTAACTCTGGAAGTTGAGTGCACACATTGACAACCGTTCTGTTAGATAGCTGCGTTTTGGATTTAGAAGCAGATATTTCCCTGTGCTTACTGCTGGTTCTTCCATATGCCGGTAATGGGCTGAAAACGCCTGTTTTGGGACTCTGCAGAGAAGATGTTTGCAGACTGCTGAATCCACACACGGGTTTAACTCTGGAAGTTGAGTGCACACATTGACAACCGTTCTGTTAGATAGCTGCGTTTTGGACTTAGAAGCAGATATTTCCCTGTGCTTACTGCTGTTTCTTCCATATGCCGGTAATGGCTGAAAACGCCTGTTTTGGGACTCTGCAGAGAAGATGTTTGCAGACTGCTGAATCCACACACGGGTTTAACTCTGGAAGTTGAGTGCACACATTGACAACCGTTCTGTTAGATAGCTGCGTTTTGGATTTAGAAGCAGATATTTCCCTGTGCTTACTGCTGTTTCTTCCGTATGCCGGTAATGGGCTGAAAACGCCTGTTTTGGGACTCTGCAGAGAAAGTGTTTGCAGACTGCTGAATCCACACACGGGTTTATCTCTGGAAGTTGAGTGCACACATTGACAACCGTTCTGTTAGATAGCTGCGTTTTGGATTTAGAAGCAGATATTTCCCTGTGCTTACTGCTGTTTCTTCCATATGCCGGTAATGGGCTGAAAACGCCTGTTTTGGGACTCTGCAGAGAAAGTGTTTGCAGACTGCTGAATCCACACACGGGTTTAACTCTGGAAGTTGAGTGCACACATTGACAACCGTTCTGTTAGATAGCTGCGTTTTGGATTTAGAAGCAGATATTTCCCTGTGCTTACTGCTGTTTCTTCCATATGCCGGTAATGGGCTGAAAACGCCTGTTTTGGGACTCTGCAGAGAAAGTGTTTGCAGACTGCTGAATCCACACACGGGTTTAACTCTGGAAGTTGAGTGCACACATTGACAACCGTTCTGTTAGATAGCTGCGTTTTGGATTTAGAAGCAGATATTTCCCTGTGCTGACTGCTGTTTCTTCCATATGCCGGTAATGGGCTGAAAACGCCTGTTTTGGGACTCTGCAGAGAAAGTGTTTGCAGACTGCTGAATCCACACACGGGTTTAACTCTGGAAGTTGAGTGCACACATTGACAACCGTTCTGTTAGATAGCTGCGTTTTGGATTTAGAAGCAGATATTTCCCTGTGCTTACTGCTGTTTCTTCCATATGCCGGTAATGGGCTGAAAACGCCTGTTTTGGGACTCTGCAGAGAAAGTGTTTGCAGACTGCTGAATCCGCACACGGGTTTAACTCTGGAAGTTGAGTGCACACATTGACAACCGTTCTGTTAGATAGCTGCGTTTCGGATTTAGAAGCAGATATTTCCCTGTGCTTACTGCTGTTTCTTCTATATGCCGGTAATGGGCTGAAAACGCCTGTTTTGGGACTCTGCAGAGAAAGTGTTTGCAGACTGCTGAATCCACACACGGGTTTAACTCTGGAAGTTGAGTGCACACATTGACAACCGTTCTGTTAGATAGCTGCGTTTTGGATTTAGAAGCAGATATTTCCCTGTGCTTACTGCTGTTTCTTCCATATGCCGGTAATGGGCTGAAAACGCCTCTTTTGGGACTCTGCAGAGAAAGTGTTTGCAGACTGCTGAATCCACACACGGGTTTAACTCTGGAAGTTGAGTGCACACATTGACAACCGTTCTGTTAGATAGCTGCGTTTTGGATTTAGAAGCAGATATTTCCCTGTGCTTACTGCTGTTTCTTCCATATGCCGGTAATGGGCTGAAAACGCCTGTTTTGGGACTCTGCAGAGAAAGTGTTTGCAGACTGCTGAATCCACACACGGGTTTAACTCTGGAAGTTGAGTGCACACATTGACAACCGTTCTGTTAGATAGCTGCGTTTTGGATTTAGAAGCAGATATTTCCCTGTGCTTACTGCTGTTTCTTCCATATGCCGGTAATGGGCTGAAAACGCCTGTTTTGGGACTCTGCAGAGAAAGTGTTTGCAGACTGCTGAATCCACACACGGGTTTAACTCTGGAAGTTGAGTGCACACATTGACAACCGTTCTGTTAGATAGCTGCGTTTTGGATTTAGAAGCAGATATTTCCCTGTGCTGACTGCTGTTGCTTCCATATGCCGGTAATGGGCTGAAAACGCCTGTTTTGGGACTCTGCAGAGAAGATGTTTGCAGACTGCTGAATCCACACACGGGTTTAACTCTGGAAGTTGAGTGCACACATTGACAACCGTTCTGTTAGATAGCTGCGTTTTGGATTTAGAAGCAGATATTTCCCTGTGCTTACTGCTGTTTCTTCCATATGCCGGTAATGGGCTGAAAACGCCTGTTTTGGGACTCTGCAGAGAAAGTGTTTGCAGACTGCTGAATCCACACACGGGTTTAACTCTGGAAGTTGAGTGCACACATTGACAACCGTTCTGTTAGATAGCTGCGTTTTGGATTTAGAAGCAGATATTTCCCTGTGCTGACTGCTGTTGCTTCCATATGCCGGTAATGGGCTGAAAACGCCTGCTTTGGGACTCTGCAGAGAAAGTGTTTGCAGACTGCTGAATCCACACACGGGTTTAACTCTGGAAGTTGAGTGCACACATTGACAACCGTTCTGTTAGATAGCTGCGTTTTGGATTTAGAAGCAGATATTTCCCTGTGCTTACTGCTGTTTCTTCCATATGCCGGTAAAGGGCTGAAAACGCCTGTTTTGGGACTCTGCAGAGAAAGTGTTTGCAGACTGCTGAATCCACACACGGGTTTAACTCTGGAAGTTGAGTGCACACATTGACAACCGTTCTGTTAGATAGCTGCGTTTTGGATTTAGAAGCAGATATTTCCCTGTGCTTACTGCTGTTTCTTCCATATGCCGGTAATGGGCTGAAAACGCCTGTTTTGGGACTCTGCAGAGAAAGTGTTTGCAGACTGCTGAATCCACACACGGGTTTAACTCTGGAAGTTGAGTGCACACATTGACAACCGTTCTGTTAGATAGCTGCGTTTTGGATTTAGAAGCAGATATTTCCCTGTGCTTACTGCTGTTTCTTCCATATGCCGGTAATGGGCTGAAAACGCCTCTTTTGGGACTCTGCAGAGAAAGTGTTTGCAGACTGCTGAATCCACACACGGGTTTAACGCTGGAAGTTGAGTGCACACATTGACAACCGTTCTGTTAGATAGCTGCGTTTTGGATTTAGAAGCAGATATTTCCCTGTGCTTACTGCTGTTTCTTCCATATGCCGGTAATGGGCTGAAAACGCCTGTTTTGGGACTCTGCAGAGAAAGTGTTTGCAGACTGCTGAATCCACACACGGGTTTAACTCTGGAAGTTGAGTGCACACATTGACAACCGTTCTGTTAGATAGCTGCGTTTTGGATTTAGAAGCAGATATTTCCCTGTGCTTACTGCTGTTTCTTCCATATGCCGGTAATGGGCTGAAAACGCCTGTTTTGGGACTCTGCAGAGAAAGTGTTTGCAGACTGCTGAATCCACACACGGGTTTAACTCTGGAAGTTGAGTGCACACATTGAAAACCGTTCTGTTAGATAGCTGCGTTTTGGATTTAGAAGCAGATATTTCCCTGTGCTTACTGCTGTTTCTTCCATATGCCGGTAATGGGCTGAAAACGCCTGTTTTGGGACTCTGCAGAGAAGATGTTTGCAGACTGCTGAATCCACACACGGGTTTAACTCTGGAAGTTGAGTGCACACATTGACAACCGTTCTGTTAGATAGCTGCGTTTTGGATTTAGAAGCAGATATTTCCCTGTGCTTACTGCTGTTTCTTCCATATGCCGGTAATGGGCTGAAAACGCCTGTTTTGGGACTCTGCAGAGAAGATGTTTGCAGACTGCTGAATCCACACACGGGTTTAACTCTGGAAGTTGAGTGCACACATTGACAACCGTTCTGTTAGATAGCTGCGTTTTGGATTTAGAAGCAGATATTTCCCTGTGCTTACTGCTGTTTCTTCCATATGCCGGTAATGGGCTGAAAACGCCTGTTTTGGGACTCTGCAGAGAAAGTGTTTGCAGACTGCTGATTCCACACACGGGTTTAACTCTGGAAGTTGAGTGCACACATTGACAACCGTTCTGTTAGATAGCTGCGTTTTGGATTTAGAAGCAGATATTTCCCTGTGCTTACTGCTGTTTCTTCCATATGCCGGTAATGGGCTGAAAACGCCTGTTTTGGGATTCTGCAGAGAAGATGTTTGCAGACTGCGGAATCCACACACGGGTTTAACTCTGGAAGTTGAGTGCACACATTGACAACCGTTCTGTTAGATAGCTGCGTTTTGGATTTAGATTCAGATATTTCCCTGTGCTTACTGCTGTTTCTTCCATATGCCGGTAATGGGCTGAAAACGCCTGTTTTGGGACTCTGCAGAGAAAGTGTTTGCAGACTGCTGAATCCACACACGGGTTTATCTCTGGAAGTTGAGTGCACACATTGACAACCGTTCTGTTAGATAGCTGCGTTTTGATTTAGAAGCAGATATTTCCCTGGGCTTACTGCTGTTTCTTCCATATGCCGGTAATGGGCTGAAAACGCCTGTTTTGGGACTCTGCAGAGAAAGTGTTTGCAGACTGCTGAATCCACACACGGGTTTAACTCTGGAAGTTGAGTGCACACATTGACAACCGTTCTGTTAGATAGCTGCGTTTTGGATTTAGAAGTAGATATTTCCCTGTGCTTACTGCTGTTTCTTCCATATGCCGGTAATGGGCTGAAAACGCCTCTTTTGGGACTCTGCAGAGAAAGTGTTTGCAGACTGCTGAATCCACACACGGGTTTAACTCTGGAAGTTGAGTGCACACATTGACAACCGTTCTGTTAGATAGCTGCGTTTTGGATTTAGAAGCAGATATTTCCCTGTGCTTACTGCTGTTTCTTCCATATGCCGGTAATGGGCTGAAAACGCCTGTTTTGGGACTCTGCAGAGAAAGTGTTTGCAGACTGCTGAATCCACACACGGGTTTAACTCTGGAAGTTGAGTGCACACATTGACAACCGTTCTGTTAGATAGCTGCGTTTTGGATTTAGAAGCAGATATTTCCCTGTGCTTACTGCTGTTTCTTCCATATGCCGGTAAAGGGCTGAAGACGCCTGTTTTGGGACTCTGCAGAGAAAGTGTTTGCAGACTGCTGAATCCACACACGGGTTTAACTCTGGAAGTTGAGTGCACACATTGACAACCGTTCTGTTAGATAGCTGCGTTTTGGATTTAGAAGCAGATATTTCCCTGTGCTTACTGCTGTTTCTTCCATATGCCGGTAATGGGCTGAAAACGCCTGTTTTGGGACTCTGCAGAGAAGATGTTTGCAGACTGCTGAATCCACACACGGGTTTAACTCTGGAAGTTGAGTGCACACATTGACAACCGTTCTGTTAGATAGCTGCGTTTTGGATTTAGAAGCAGATATTTCCCTGTGCTTACTGCTGTTTCTTCCATATGCCGGTAATGGGCTGAAAACGCCTGTTTTGGGACTCTGCAGAGAAGATGTTTGCAGACTGCTGAATCCACACACGGGTTTAACTCTGGAAGTTGAGTGCACACATTGACAACCGTTCTGTTAGATAGCAGCGTTTTGGATTTAGAAGCAGATATTTCCCTGTGCTTACTGCTGTTTCTTCCATATGCCGGTAATGGGCTGAAAACGCCTGTTTTGGGACTCTGCAGAGAAAGTGTTTGCAGACTGCTGAATCCACACACGGGTTTAACTCTGAAAATTGAGTGCACACATTGACAACCGTTCTGTTAGATAGCTGCGTTTTGGATTTAGAAGCAGATATTTCCCTGTGCTTACTGCTGTTTCTTCCATATGCCGGTAATGGGCTGAAAACGCCTGTTTTGGGACTCTGCAGAGAAGATGTTTGCAGACTGCTGAATCCACACACGGGTTTAACTCTGGAAGTTGAGTGCACACATTGACAACCGTTCTGTTAGTTAGCTGCGTTTTGGATTTAGAAGCAGATATTTCCCTGTGCTTACTGCTGTTTCTTCCATATGCCGGTAATGGGCTGAAAACGCCTGTTTTGGGACTCTGCAGAGAAAGTGTTTGCAGACTGCTGAATCCACACACGGGTTTAACTCTGGAAGTTGAGTGCACACATTGACAACCGTTCTGTTAGATAGCTGCGTTTTGGATTTAGAAGCAGATATTTCCCTGTGCTTACTGCTGTTTCTTCCATATGCCGGTAATGGGCTGAAAACGCCTGTTTTGGGACTCTGCAGAGAAAGTGTTTGCAGACTGCTGAATCCACACACGGGTTTAACTCTGGAAGTTGAGTGCACACATTGACAACCGTTCTGTTAGATAGCAGCGTTTTGGATTTAGAAGCAGATATTTCCCTGTGCTTACTGCTGTTTCTTCCATATGCCGGTAATGGGCTGAAAACGCCTGTTTTGGGACTCTGCAGAGAAAGTGTTTGCAGACTGCTGAATCCACACACGGGTTTAACTCTGGAAGTTGAGTGCACACATTGACAACCGTTCTGTTAGATAGCTGCGTTTTGGATTTAGATGCAGATATTTCCCTGTGCTTACTGCTGTTTCTTCCATATGCCGGTAATGGGCTGAAAACGCCTGTTTTGGGACTCTGCAGAGAAAGTGTTTGCAGACTGCTGAATCCACACACGGGTTTAACTCTGGAAGTTGAGTGCACACATTGACAACCGTTCTGTTAGATAGCTGCGTTTTGGATTTAGAAGCAGATATTTCCCTGTGCTGACTGCTGTTTCTTCCATATGCCGGTAATGGGCTGAAAACGCCTGTTTTGGGACTCTGCAGAGAAAGTGTTTGCAGACTGCTGAATCCACACACGGGTTTAACTCTGGAAGTTGAGTGCACACATTGACAACCGTTCTGTTAGATAGCTGCGTTTTGGATTTAGAAGCAGATATTTCCCTGTGCTTACTGCTGTTTCTTCCATATGCCGGTAATGGGCTGAAAACGCCTGTTTTGGGACTCTGCAGAGAAAGTGTTTGCAGACTGCTGATTCCACACACGGGTTTAACTCTGGAAGTTGAGTGCACACATTGACAACCGTTCTGTTAGATAGCTGCGTTTTGGAATTAGAAGCAGATATTTCCCTGTGCTTACTGCTGTTTCTTCCATATGCCGGTAATGGGCTGAAAACGCCTGTTTTGGGATTCTGCAGAGAAGATGTTTGCAGACTGCTGAATCCACACACGGGTTTAACTCTGGAAGTTGAGTGCACACATTGACAACCGTTCTGTTAGATAGCTGCGTTTTGGATTTAGAAGCAGATATTTCCCTGTGCTTACTGCTGTTTCTTCCATATGCCGGTAATGGGCTGAAAACGCCTCTTTTGGGACTCTGCAGAGAAAGTGTTTGCAGACTGCTGAATCCACACACGGGTTTATCTCTGGAAGTTGAGTGCACACATTGACAACCGTTCTGTTAGATAGCTGCGTTTTGATTTAGAAGCAGATATTTCCCTGGGCTTACTGCTGTTTCTTCCATATGCCGGTAATGGGCTGAAAACGCCTGTTTTGGGACTCTGCAGAGAAGATGTTTGCAGACTGCTGAATCCACACACGGGTTTAACTCTGGAAGTTGAGTGCACACATTGACAACCGTTCTGTTAGATAGCTGCGTTTTGGATTTAGAAGCAGATATTTCCCTGTGCTTACTGCTGTTTCTTCCATATGCCGGTAATGGGCTGAAAACGCCTGTTATGGGACTCTGCAGAGAAAGTGTTTGCAGACTGCTGAATCCACACACGGGTTTAACTCTGGAAGTTGAGTGCACACATTGACAACCGTTCTGTTAGATAGCTGCGCTTTTGATTTAGAAGCAGATATTTCCCTGTGCTGACTGCTGTTTCTTCCATATGCCGGTAATGGGCTGAAAACGCCTGTTTTGGGACTCTGCAGAGAAAGTGTTTGCAGACTGCTGAATCCACACACGGGTTTAACTCTGGAAGTTGAGTGCACACATTGACAACCGTTCTGTTAGATAGCTGCGTTTTGGACTTAGAAGCAGATATTTCCCTGTGCTTACTGCTGTTTCTTCCATATGCCGGTAATGGCTGAAAACGCCTGTTTTGGGACTCTGCAGAGAAGATGTTTGCAGACTGCTGAATCCACACACGGGTTTAACTCTGGAAGTTGAGTGCACACATTGACAACCGTTCTGTTAGATAGCTGCGTTTTGGATTTAGAAGCAGATATTTCCCTGTGCTTACTGCTGTTTCTTCCATATGCCGGTAATGGCTGAAAACGCCTGTTTTGGGACTCTGCAGAGAAGATGTTTGCAGACTGCTGAATCCACACACGGGTTTAACTCTGGAAGTTGAGTGCACACATTGACAACCGTTCTGTTAGATAGCTGCGTTTTGGATTTAGAAGCAGATATTTCCCTGTGCTTACTGCTGTTTCTTCCGTATGCCGGTAATGGGCTGAAAACGCCTGTTTTGGGACTCTGCAGAGAAAGACTGCTGAATCCACACACGGGTTTATCTCTGGAAGTTGAGTGCACACATTGACAACCGTTCTGTTAGATAGCTGCGTTTTGGATTTAGAAGCAGATATTTCCCTGTGCTTACTGCTGTTTCTTCCATATGCCGGTAATGGGCTGAAAACGCCTGTTTTGGGACTCTGCAGAGAAAGTGTTTGCAGACTGCTGAATCCACACACGGGTTTAACTCTGGAAGTTGAGTGCACACATTGACAACCGTTCTGTTAGATAGCTGCGTTTTGGATTTAGAAGCAGATATTTCCCTGTGCTGACTGCTGTTTCTTCCATATGCCGGTAATGGGCTGAAAACGCCTGTTTTGGGACTCTGCAGAGAAAGTGTTTGCAGACTGCTGAATCCACACACGGGTTTAACTCTGGAAGTTGAGTGCACACATTGACAACCGTTCTGTTAGATAGTTGCGTTTTGGATTTAGAAGCAGATATTTCCCTGTGCTTACTGCTGTTTCTTCCATATGCCGGTAATGGGCTGAAAACGCCTGTTTTGGGACTCTGCAGAGAAAGTGTTTGCAGACTGCTGAATCCGCACACGGGTTTAACTCTGGAAGTTGAGTGCACACATTGACAACCGTTCTGTTAGATAGCTGCGTTTTGGATTTAGAAGCAGATATTTCCCTGTGCTTACTGCTGTTTCTTCCATATGCCGGTAATGGGCTGAAAAACGCCTGTTTTGGGACTCTGCAGAGAAAGTGTTTGCAGACTGCTGAATCCGCACACGGGTTTTAACTCTGGAAGTTGAGTGCACACATTGACAACCGTTCTGTTAGATAGCTGCGTTTTGGATTTAGAAGCAGATATTTCCCTGTGCTTACTGCTGTTTCTTCATATGCCGGTAATGGGCTGAAAACCGCCTCTTTTGGGACTCTGCAGAGAAAGTGTTTGCAGACTGCTGAATCCACACACGGGTTTAAACTCTGGAAGTTGAGTGCACACATTGACAACCGTTCTGTTAGATAGCTGCGTTTTGGATTTAGAAGCAGATATTTCCCTGTGCTTACTGCTGTTTCTTCCATTATGCCGGTAATGGGCTGAAAACGCCTGTTTTGGGACTCTGCAGAGAAAGTGTTTGCAGACTGCTGAATCCACACACGGGTTTAACTCTGGAAGTTGAGTGCACACATTGACAACCGTTCTGTTAGATAGCTGCGTTTTGGATTTAGAAGCAGATATTTCCCTGTGCTTACTGCTGTTTCTTCCATATGCCGGTAATGGGCTGAAAACGCCTGTTTTGGGACTCTGCAGAGAAAGTGTTTGCAGACTGCTGAATCCACACACGGGTTTAACTCTGGAAGTTGAGTGCACACATTGACAAACCGTTCTGTTAGATAGCTGCGTTTTGGATTTAGAAGCAGATATTTCCCTGTGCTTACTGCTGTTTCTTCCATATGCCGGTAATGGGCTGAAAACGCCTGTTTTGGGACTCTGCAGAGAAAGTGTTTGCAGACTGCTGAATCCACACACGGGTTTAACTCTGGAAGCTGAGTGCACACATTGACAACCGTTCTGTTAGATAGCTGCGTTTTTGATTTAGAAGCAGATATTTCCCTGTGCTTACTGCTGTTTTCTTCCATATGCCGGTAATTGGTCTGAAAACGCCTGTTTTGGGACTCTGCAGAGAAGATGTTTGCAGACTGCTGAATCCACACACGGGTTTAACTCTGGAAGTTGAGTGCACACATTGACAACCGTTCTGTTAGATAGCTGCGTTTTGGATTTAGAAGCAGATATTTCCCTGTGCTTACTGCTGTTTCTTCCATAAGCCGGTAATGGGCTGAAAACGCCTGTTTTGGGACTCTGCAGAGAAAGTGTTTGCAGACTGCTGATTCCACACACGGGTTTAACTCTGGAAGTTGAGTGCACACATTGACAACCGTTCTGTTAGATAGCTGCGTTTTGGATTTAGAAGCAGATATTTCCCTGTGCTTACTGCTGTTTCTTCCATATGCCGGTAATGGGCTGAAAACGCCTGTTTTGGGATTCTGCAGAGAAGATGTTTGCAGACTGCGGAATCCACACCACCGGGTTTAACTCTGGAAGTTGAGTGCACACATTGACAACCGTTCTGTTAGATAGCTGCGTTTTGGATTTAGAAGCAGATATTTCCCTGTGCTTACTGCTGTTTCTTCCATATGCCGGTAATGGGCTGAAAACGCCTGTTTTGGGACTCTGCAGAGAAAGTGTTTGCAGACTGCTGAATCCACACACGGGTTTATCTCTGGAAGTTGAGTGCACACATTGACAACCGTTCTGTTAGATAGCTGCGTTTTGATTTAGAAGCAGATATTTCCCTGGGCTTACTGCTGTTTCTTCCATATGCCGGTAATGGGCTGAAAACGCCTGTTTTGGGACTCTGCAGAGAAGATGTTTGCAGACTGCTGAATCCACACACGGGTTTAACTCTGGAAGTTGAGTGCACACATTGACAACCGTTCTGTTAGATAGCTGCGTTTTGGATTTAGAAGCAGATATTTCCCTGTGCTTACTGCTGTTTCTTCCATATGCCGGTAATGGGCTGAAAACGCCTGTTTTTGGGACTCTGCAGAGAAAGTGTTTGCAGACTGCTGAATCCACACACGGGTTTAACTCTGGAAGTTGAGTGCACACATTGACAACCGTTCTGTTAGATAGCTGCGTTTTGGATTTAGAAGCAGATATTTCCCTGTGCTGACTGCTGTTGCTTCCATATGCCGGTAATGGGCTGAAAACGCCTGTTTTGGGACTCTGCAGAGAAGATGTTTGCAGACTGCTGAATCCACACACGGGTTTAACTCTGGAAGTTGAGTGCACACATTGACAACCGTTCTGTTAGATAGCTGCGTTTTGGATTTAGAAGCAGATATTTCCCTGTGCTTACTGCTGTTTCTTCCATATGCCGGTAATGGGCTGAAAACGCCTGTTTTGGGACTCTGCAGAGAAAGTGTTTGCAGACTGCTGAATCCACACACGGGTTTAACTCTGGAAGTTGAGTGCACACATTGACAACCGTTCTGTTAGATAGCTGCGTTTTGGATTTAGAAGCAGATATTTCCCTGTGCTTACTGCTGTTTCTTCCATATGCCGGTAATGGGCTGAAAACGCTGTTTTGGGACTCTGCAGAGAAAGTGTTTGCAGACTGCTGATTCCACACACGGGTTTAACTCTGGAAGTTGAGTGCAACACATTGACAACCGTTTCTGTTAGATAGCTGCGTTTTGGAATTAGAAGCAGATATTTCCCTGTGCTTACTGCTGTTTCTTCCATATGCCGGTAATGGGCTGAAAACGCCTGTTTTGGGATTCTGCAGAGAAGATGTTTGCAGACTGCTGAATCCACACACGGGTTTAACTCTGGAAGTTGAGTGCACACATTGACAACCGTTCTGTTAGATAGCTGCGTTTTGGATTTAGAAGCAGATATTTCCCTGTGCTTACTGCTGTTTCTTCCATATGCCGGTAATGGGCTGAAAACGCCTCTTTTGGGACTCTGCAGAGAAAGTGTTTGCAGACTGCTGAATCCACACACGGGTTTATCTCTGGAAGTTGAGTGCACACATTGACAACCGTTCTGTTAGATAGCTGCGTTTTGATTTAGAAGCAGATATTTCCCTGGGCTTACTGCTGTTTCTTCCATATGCCGGTAATGGGCTGAAAACGCCTGTTTTGGGACTCTGCAGAGAAGATGTTTGCAGACTGCTGAATCCACACACGGGTTTAACTCTGGAAGTTGAGTGCACACATTGACAACCGTTCTGTTAGATAGCTGCGTTTTGGATTTAGAAGCAGATATTTCCCTGTGCTTACTGCTGTTTCTTCCATATGCCGGTAATGGGCTGAAAACGCCTGTTATGGGACTCTGCAGAGAAAGTGTTTGCAGACTGCTGAATCCACACACGGGTTTAACTCTGGAAGTTGAGTGCACACATTGACAACCGTTCTGTTAGATAGCTGCGCTTTTGATTTAGAAGCAGATATTTCCCTGTGCTGACTGCTGTTTCTTCCATATGCCGGTAATGGGCTGAAAACGCCTGTTTTGGGACTCTGCAGAGAAAGTGTTTGCAGACTGCTGAATCCACACACGGTTTAACTCTGGAAGTTGAGTGCACACATTGACAACCGTTCTGTTAGATAGCTGCGTTTTGGACTTAGAAGCAGATATTTCCCTGTGCTTACTGCTGTTTCTTCCATATGCCGGTAATGGCTGAAAACGCCTGTTTTGGGACTCTGCAGAGAAGATGTTGCAGACTGCTGAATCCACACACGGTTTAACTCTGGAAGTTGAGTGCACACATTGACAACCGTTCTGTTAGATAGCTGCGTTTTGGATTTAGAAGCAGCTATTTCCCTGTGCTTACTGCTGTTTCTTCCATATGCCGGTAATGGCTGAAAACGCCTGTTTTGGGACTCTGCAGAGAAGATGTTTGCAGACTGCTGAATCCACACACGGGTTTAACTCTGGAAGTTGAGTGCACACATTGACAACCGTTCTGTTAGATAGCTGCGTTTTGGATTTAGAAGCAGATATTTCCCTGTGCTTACTGCTGTTTCTTCCGTATGCCGGTAATGGGCTGAAACGCCTGTTTTGGGACTCTGCAGAGAAAGTGTTTTGCAGACTGCTGAATCCACACACGGGTTTATCTCTGGAAGTTGAGTGCACACATTGACAACCGTTCTGTTAGATAGCTGCGTTTTGGATTTAGAAGCAGATATTTCCCTGTGCTTACTGCTGTTTCTTCCATATGCCGGTAATGGGCTGAAAACGCCTGTTTTGGGACTCTGCAGAGAAAGTGTTTGCAGACTGCTGAATCCACACACGGGTTTAACTCTGGAAGTTGAGTGCACACATTGACAACCGTTCTGTTAGATAGCTGCGTTTTGGATTTAGAAGCAGATATTTCCCTGTGCTGACTGCTGTTTCTTCCATATGCCGGTAATGGGCTGAAAACGCCTGTTTTGGGACTCTGCAGAGAAAGTGTTTGCAGACTGCTGAATCCACACACGGGTTTAACTCTGGAAGTTGAGTGCACACATTGACAACCGTTCTGTTAGATAGTTGCGTTTTGGATTTAGAAGCAGATATTTCCCTGTGCTTACTGCTGTTTCTTCCATATGCCGGTAATGGGCTGAAAACGCCTGTTTTGGGACTCTGCAGAGAAAGTGTTTGCAGACTGCTGAATCCGCACACGGGTTTAACTCTGGAAGTTGAGTGCACACATTGACAACCGTTCTGTTAGATAGCTGCGTTTTGGATTTAGAAGCAGATATTTCCCTGTGCTTACTGCTGTTTCTTCCATATGCCGGTAATGGGCTGAAAACGCCTGTTTTGGGACTCTGCAGAGAAAGTGTTTGCAGACTGCTGAATCCGCACACGGGTTTAACTCTGGAAGTTGAGTGCACACATTGACAACCGTTCTGTTAGATAGCTGCGTTTTGGATTTAGAAGCAGATATTTCCCTGTGCTTACTGCTGTTTCTTCCATATGCCGGTAATGGGCTGAAAACGCCTCTTTTGGGACTCTGCAGAGAAAGTGTTTGCAGACTGCTGAATCCACACACGGGTTTAACTCTGGAAGTTGAGTGCACACATTGACAACCGTTCTGTTAGATAGCTGCGTTTTGGATTTAGAAGCAGATATTTCCCTGTGCTTACTGCTGTTTCTTCCATATGCCGGTAATGGGCTGAAAACGCCTGTTTTGGGACTCTGCAGAGAAAGTGTTTGCAGACTGCTGAATCCACACACGGGTTTAACTCTGGAAGTTGAGTGCACACATTGACAACCGTTCTGTTAGATAGCTGCGTTTTGGATTTAGAAGCAGATATTTCCCTGTGCTTACTGCTGTTTCTTCCATATGCCGGTAATGGGCTGAAAACGCCTGTTTTGGGACTCTGCAGAGAAAGTGTTTGCAGACTGCTGAATCCACACACGGGTTTAACTCTGGAAGTTGAGTGCACACATTGACAACCGTTCTGTTAGATAGCTGCGTTTTGGATTTAGAAGCAGATATTTCCCTGTGCTTACTGCTGTTTCTTCCATATGCCGGTAATGGGCTGAAAACGCCTGTTTTGGGACTCTGCAGAGAAAGTGTTTGCAGACTGCTGAATCCACACACGGGTTTAACTCTGGAAGCTGAGTGCACACATTGACAACCGTTCTGTTAGATAGCTGCGTTTTGGATTTAGAAGCAGATATTTCCCTGTGCTTACTGCTGTTTCTTCCATATGCCGGTAATGGGCTGAAAACGCCTGTTTTGGGACTCTGCAGAGAAGATGTTTGCAGACTGCTGAATCCACACACGGGTTTAACTCTGGAAGTTGAGTGCACACATTGACAACCGTTCTGTTAGATAGCTGCGTTTTGGATTTAGAAGCAGATATTTCCCTGTGCTTACTGCTGTTTCTTCCATAAGCCGGTAATGGGCTGAAAACGCCTGTTTTGGGACTCTGCAGAGAAAGTGTTTGCAGACTGCTGATTCCACACACGGGTTTAACTCTGGAAGTTGAGTGCACACATTGACAACCGTTCTGTTAGATAGCTGCGTTTTGGATTTAGAAGCAGATATTTCCCTGTGCTTACTGCTGTTTCTTCCATATGCCGGTAATGGGCTGAAAACGCCTGTTTTGGGATTCTGCAGAGAAGATGTTTGCAGACTGCGGAATCCACACACGGGTTTAACTCTGGAAGTTGAGTGCACACATTGACAACCGTTCTGTTAGATAGCTGCGTTTTGGATTTAGAAGCAGATATTTCCCTGTGCTTACTGCTGTTTCTTCCATATGCCGGTAATGGGCTGAAAACGCCTGTTTTGGGACTCTGCAGAGAAAGTGTTTGCAGACTGCTGAATCCACACACGGGTTTATCTCTGGAAGTTGAGTGCACACATTGACAACCGTTCTGTTAGATAGCTGCGTTTTGATTTAGAAGCAGATATTTCCCTGGGCTTACTGCTGTTTCTTCCATATGCCGGTAATGGGCTGAAAACGCCTGTTTTGGGACTCTGCAGAGAAGATGTTTGCAGACTGCTGAATCCACACACCGGGTTTAACTCTGGAAGTTGAGTGCACACATTGACAACCGTTCTGTTAGATAGCTGCGTTTTGGATTTAGAAGCAGATATTTCCCTGTGCTTACTGCTGTTTCTTCCATATGCCGGTAATGGGCTGAAAACGCCTGTTTTGGGACTCTGCAGAGAAAGTGTTTGCAGACTGCTGAATCCACACACGGGTTTAACTCTGGAAGTTGAGTGCACACATTGACAACCGTTCTGTTAGATAGCTGCGTTTTGGATTTAGAAGCAGATATTTCCCTGTGCTGACTGCTGTTGCTTCCATATGCCGGTAATGGGCTGAAAACGCCTGTTTTGGGACTCTGCAGAGAAGATGTTTGCAGACTGCTGAATCCACACACGGGTTTAACTCTGGAAGTTGAGTGCACACATTGACAACCGTTCTGTTAGATAGCTGCGTTTTGGATTTAGAAGCAGATATTTCCCCTGTGCTTACTGCTGTTTCTTCCATATGCCGGTAATGGGCTGAAAACGCCTGTTTTGGGACTCTGCAGAGAAAGTGTTTGCAGACTGCTGAATCCACACACGGGTTTAACTCTGGAAGTTGAGTGCACACATTGACAACCGTTCTGTTAGATAGCTGCGTTTTGGATTTAGAAGCAGATATTTCCCTGTGCTGACTGCTGTTTCTTCCATATGCCGGTAATGGGCTGAAAACGCCTGTTTTGGGACTCTGCAGAGAAAGTGTTTGCAGACTGCTGAATCCACACACGGGTTTAACTCTGGAAGTTGAGTGCACACATTGACAACCGTTCTGTTAGATAGCTGCGTTTTGGATTTAGAAGCAGATATTTCCCTGTGCTTACTGCTGTTTCTTCCATATGCCGGTAATGGGCTGAAAACGCCTGTTTTGGGACTCTGCAGAGAAAGTGTTTGCAGACTGCTGAATCCACACACGGGTTTAACTCTGGAAGTTGAGTGCACACATTGACAACCGTTCTGTTAGATAGCTGCGTTTTGGATTTAGAAGCAGATATTTCCCTGTGCTTACTGCTGTTTCTTCCATATGCCGGTAATGGGCTGAAAACGCCTGTTTTGGGACTCTGCGGAGAAAGTGTTTGCAGACTGCTGAATCCACACACGGGTTTAACTCTGGAAGTTGAGTGCACACATTGACAACCGTTCTGTTAGATAGCTGCGTTTTGGATTTAGAAGCAGATATTTCCCTGTGCTTACTGCTGTTTCTTCCATATGCCGGTAATGGGCTGAAAACGCCTGTTTTGGGACTCTGCAGAGAAAGTGTTTGCAGACTGCTGAATCCACACACGGGTTTAACTCTGGAAGTTGAGTGCACACATTGACAACCGTTCTGTTAGATAGCTGCGTTTTGGATTTAGAAGCAGATATTTCCCTGTGCTTACTGCTGTTTCTTCCATATGCCGGTAATGGGCTGAAAACGCCTGTTTTGGGACTCTGCAGAGAAAGTGTTTGCAGACTGCTGAATCCACACACGGGTTTAACTCTGGAAGTTGAGTGCACACATTGACAACCGTTCTGTTAGATAGCTGCGTTTTGGAATTAGAAGCAGATATTTCCCTGTGCTTACTGCTGTTTCTTCCATATGCCGGTAATGGGCTGAAAACGCCTGTTTTGGGACTCTGCAGAGAAAGTGTTTGCAGACTGCTGAATCCACACACGGGTTTAACTCTGGAAGTTGAGTGCACACATTGACAACCGTTCTGTTAGATAGCTGCGTTTTGGATTTAGAAGCAGATATTTCCCTGTGCTTACTGCTGTTTCTTCCATATGCCGGTAATGGGCTGAAAACGCCTGTTTTGGGACTCTGCAGAGAAAGTGTTTGCAGACTGCTGATTCCACACACGGGTTTAACTCTGGAAGTTGAGTGCACACATTGACAACCGTTCTGTTAGATAGCTGCGTTTTGGATTTAGAAGCAGATATTTCCCTGTGCTTACTGCTGTTTCTTCCATATGCCGGTAATGGGCTGAAAACGCCTGTTTTGGGATTCTGCAGAGAAGATGTTTGCAGACTGCGGAATCCACACACGGGTTTAACTCTGGAAGTTGAGTGCACACATTGACAACCGTTCTGTTAGATAGCTGCGTTTTGGATTTAGATTCAGATATTTCCCTGTGCTTACTGCTGTTTCTTCCATATGCCGGTAATGGGCTGAAAACGCCTGTTTTGGGACTCTGCAGAGAAAGTGTTTGCAGACTGCTGAATCCACACACGGGTTTATCTCTGGAAGTTGAGTGCACACATTGACAACCGTTCTGTTAGATAGCTGCGTTTTGATTTAGAAGCAGATATTTCCCTGGGCTTACTGCTGTTTCTTCCATATGCCGGTAATGGGCTGAAAACGCCTGTTTTGGGACTCTGCAGAGAAAGTGTTTGCAGACTGCTGAATCCACACACGGGTTTAACTCTGGAAGTTGAGTGCACACATTGACAACCGTTCTGTTAGATAGCTGCGTTTTGGATTTAGAAGTAGATATTTCCCTGTGCTTACTGCTGTTTCTTCCATATGCCGGTAATGGGCTGAAAACGCCTCTTTTGGGACTCTGCAGAGAAAGTGTTTGCAGACTGCTGAATCCACACACGGGTTTAACTCTGGAAGTTGAGTGCACACATTGACAACCGTTCTGTTAGATAGCAGCGTTTTGGATTTAGAAGCAGATATTTCCCTGTGCTTACTGCTGTTTCTTCCATATGCCGGTAATGGGCTGAAAACGCCTGTTTTGGGACTCTGCAGAGAAAGTGTTTGCAGACTGCTGAATCCACACACGGGTTTAACTCTGAAAGTTGAGTGCACACATTGACAACCGTTCTGTTAGATAGCTGCGTTTTGGATTTAGAAGCAGATATTTCCCTGTGCTTACTGCTGTTTCTTCCATATGCCGGTAATGGGCTGAAAACGCCTGTTTTGGGACTCTGCAGAGAAGATGTTTGCAGACTGCTGAATCCACACACGGGTTTAACTCTGGAAGTTGAGTGCACACATTGACAACCGTTCTGTTAGTTAGCTGCGTTTTGGATTTAGAAGCAGATATTTCCCTGTGCTTACTGCTGTTTCTTCCATATGCCGGTAATGGGCTGAAAACGCCTGTTTTGGGACTCTGCAGAGAAAGTGTTTGCAGACTGCTGAATCCACACACGGGTTTAACTCTGGAAGTTGAGTGCACACATTGACAACCGTTCTGTTAGATAGCTGCGTTTTGGATTTAGAAGCAGATATTTCCCTGTGCTTACTGCTGTTTCTTCCATATGCCGGTAATGGGCTGAAAACGCCTGTTTTGGGACTCTGCAGAGAAAGTGTTTGCAGACTGCTGAATCCACACACGGGTTTAACTCTGGAAGTTGAGTGCACACATTGACAACCGTTCTGTTAGATAGCAGCGTTTTGGATTTAGAAGCAGATATTTCCCTGTGCTTACTGCTGTTTCTTCCATATGCCGGTAATGGGCTGAAAACGCCTGTTTTGGGACTCTGCAGAGAAAGTGTTTGCAGACTGCTGAATCCACACACGGGTTTAACTCTGGAAGTTGAGTGCACACATTGACAACCGTTCTGTTAGATAGCTGCGTTTTGGATTTAGAAGCAGATATTTCCCTGTGCTGACTGCTGTTTCTTCCATATGCCGGTAATGGGCTGAAAACGCCTGTTTTGGGACTCTGCAGAGAAAGTGTTTGCAGACTGCTGAATCCACACACGGGTTTAACTCTGGAAGTTGAGTGCACACATTGACAACCGTTCTGTTAGATAGCTGCGTTTTGGATTTAGAAGCAGATATTTCCCTGTGCTTACTGCTGTTTCTTCCATATGCCGGTAATGGGCTGAAAACGCCTGTTTTGGGACTCTGCAGAGAAAGTGTTTGCAGACTGCTGAATCCACACACGGGTTTAACTCTGGAAGTTGAGTGCACACATTGACAACCGTTCTGTTAGATAGCTGCGTTTTGGATTTAGAAGCAGATATTTCCCTGTGCTTACTGCTGTTTCTTCCATATGCCGGTAATGGGCTGAAAACGCCTGTTTTGGGACTCTGCAGAGAAAGTGTTTGCAGACTGCTGAATCCACACACGGGTTTAACTCTGGAAGTTGAGTGCACACATTGACAACCGTTCTGTTAGATAGCTGCGTTTTGGATTTAGAAGCAGATATTTCCCTGTGCTGACTGCTGTTTCTTCCATATGCCGGTAAAGGGCTGAAAACGCCTGTTTTGGGACTCTGCAGAGAAAGTGTTTGCAGACTGCTGAATCCACACACGGGTTTAACTCTGGAAGTTGAGTGCACACATTGACAACCGTTCTGTTAGATAGCTGCGTTTTGGATTTAGAAGCAGATATTTCCCTGTGCTTACTGCTGTTTCTTCCATATGCCGGTAATGGGCTGAAAACGCCTGTTTTGGGACTCTGCAGAGAAAGTGTTTGCAGACTGCTGAATCCGCACACGGGTTAAACTCTGGAAGTTGAGTGCACACATTGACAACCGTTCTGTTAGATAGCTGCGTTTTGGATTTAGAAGCAGATATTTCCCTGTGATGACTGCTGTTTCTTCCATATGCCGGTAATGGGCTGAAAACGCCTGTTTTGGGACTCTGCAGAGAAAGTGTTTGCAGACTGCTGAATCCACACACGGGTTTAACTCTGGAAGTTGAGTGCACACATTGACAACCGTTCTGTTAGATAGCTGCGTTTTGGATTTAGAAGCAGATATTTCCCTGTGCTTACTGCTGTTTCTTCCATATGCCGGTAATGGGCTGAAAACGCCTCTTTTGGGACTCTGCAGAGAAAGTGTTTGCAGACTGCTGAATCCACACACGGGTTTAACTCTGGAAGTTGAGTGCACACATTGACAACCGTTCTGTTAGATAGCTGCGTTTTGGATTTAGAAGCAGATATTTCCCTGTGCTTACTGCTGTTTCTTCCATATGCCGGTAATGGGCTGAAAACGCCTGTTTTGGGACTCTGCAGAGAAAGTGTTTGCAGACTGCTGAATCCACACACGGGTTTAACTCTGGAAGTTGAGTGCACACATTGACAACCGTTCTGTTAGATAGCTGCGTTTTGGATTTAGAAGCAGATATTTCCCTGTGCTTACTGCTGTTTCTTCCATATGCCGGTAATGGGCTGAAAACGCCTGTTTTGGGATTCTGCAGAGAAGATGTTTGCAGACTGCTGAATCCACACACGGGTTTAACTCTGGAAGTTGAGTGCACACATTGACAACCGTTCTGTTAGATAGCTGCGTTTTGGATTTAGAAGCAGATATTTCCCTGTGCTTACTGCTGTTTCTTCCATATGCCGGTAATGGGCTGAAAACGCCTGTTTTGGGACTCTGCAGAGAAAGTGTTTGCAGACTGCTGCATCCACACACGGGTTTATCTCTGGAAGTTGAGTGCACACATTGACAACCGTTCTGTTAGATAGCTGCGTTTTGATTTAGAAGCAGATATTTCCCTGTGCTTACTGCTGTTTCTTCCATATGCCGGTAATGGGCTGAAAACGCCTGTTTTGGGACTCTGCAGAGAAGATGTTTGCAGACTGCTGAATCCACACACTGGTTTAACTCTGGAAGTTGAGTGCACACATTGACAACCGTTCTGTTAGATAGCTGCGTTTTGGATTTAGAAGCAGATATTTCCCTGTGCTTACTGCTGTTTCTTCCATATGCCGGTAATGGGCTGAAAACGCCTGTTTTGGGACTCTGCAGAGAAAGTGTTTGCAGACTGCTGAATCCACACACGGGTTTAACTCTGGAAGTTGAGTGCACACATTGACAACCGTTCTGTTAGATAGCTGCGTTTTGGATTTAGAAGCAGATATTTCCCTGTGCTGACTGCTGTTTCTTCCATATGCCGGTAATGGGCTGAAAACGCCTGTTTTGGGACTCTGCAGAGAAAGTGTTTGCAGACTGCTGAATCCACACACGGGTTTAACTCTGGAAGTTGAGTGCACACATTGACAACCGTTCTGTTAGATAGCTGCGTTTTGGATTTAGAAGCAGATATTTCCCTGTGCTTACTGCTGTTTCTTCCATATGCCGGTAATGGGCTGAAAACGCCTGTTTTGGGACTCTGCAGAGAAAGTGTTTGCAGACTGCTGATTCCACACACGGGTTTAACTCTGGAAGTTGAGTGCACACATTGACAACCGTTCTGTTAGATAGCTGCGTTTTGGATTTCGAAGCAGATATTTCCCTGTGCTTACTGCTGTTTCTTCCATATGCCGGTAATGGGCTGAAAACGCCTGTTTTGGGATTCTGCAGAGAAGATGTTTGCAGAATGCTGAATCCACACACGGGTTTAACTCTGGAAGTTGAGTGCACACATTGACAACCGTTCTGTTAGATA
The DNA here is from genome assembly GCF_030222135.1 of Aotus nancymaae. Classification (NCBI taxonomy): domain Eukaryota; kingdom Metazoa; phylum Chordata; class Mammalia; order Primates; family Aotidae; genus Aotus; species Aotus nancymaae. The sequence goes on from NW_026989048.1 coordinate 90,250, forward strand.
GCTGCGTTTTGGATTTGAAGCAGATATTTCCCTGTGCTTACTGCTGTTTCTTCCATATGCCGGTAATGGGCTGAAAACGCCTGTTTTGGGACTCTGCAGAGAAAGTGTTTGCAGACTGATGAATCCACACACGGGTTTATCTCTGGAAGTTGAGTGCACACATTGACAACCGTTCTGTTAGATAGCTGCGTTTTGATTTAGAAGCAGATATTTCCCTGGGCTTACTGCTGTTTCTTCCATATGCCGGTAATGGGCTGAAAACGCCTGTTTTGGGACTCTGCAGAGAAGATGTTTGCAGACTGCTGAATCCATACACGGGTTTAACTCTGGAAGTTGAGTGCACACATTGACAACCGTTCTGTTAGATAGCTGCGTTTTGGATTTAGAAGCAGATATTTCCCTGTGCTTACTGCTGTTTCTTCCATATGCCGGTAATGGGCTGAAAACGCCTGTTTTGGGACTCTGCAGAGAAAGTGTTTGCAGACTGCTGAATCCACACACGGGTTTAACTCTGGAAGTTGAGTGCACACATTGACAACCGTTCTGTTAGATAGCTGCGTTTTGGATTTAGAAGCAGATATTTCCCTGTGCTGACTGCTGTTTCTTCCATATGCCGGTAATGGGCTGAAAACGCCTGTTTTGGGACTCTGCAGAGAAAGTGTTTGCAGACTGCTGAATCCACACACGGGTTTAACTCTGGAAGTTGAGTGCACACATTGACAACCGTTCTGTTAGATAGCTGCGTTTTGGATTTAGAAGCAGATATTTCCCTGTGCTTACTGCTGTTTCTTCCATATGCCGGTAATGGGCTGAAAACGCCTGTTTTGGGACTCTGCAGAGAAAGTGTTTGCAGACTGCTGAATCTACACACGGGTTTAACTCTGGAAGTTGAGTGCACACATTGACAACCGTTCTGTTAGATAGCTGCGTTTTGGATTTAGAAGCAGATATTTCCCTGTGCTTACTGCTGTTTCTTCCATATGCCGGTAATGGGCTGAAAACGCCTGTTTTGGGACTCTGCAGAGAAAGTGTTTGCAGACTGCTGAATCCACACACGGGTTTAACTCTGGAAGTTGAGTGCACACATTGACAACCGTTCTGTTAGATAGCTGCGTTTTGGATTTAGAAGCAGATATTTCCCTGTGCTTACTGCTGTTTCTTCCATATGCCGGTAATGGGCTGAAAACGCCTCTTTTGGGACTCTGCAGAGAAAGTGTTTGCAGACTGCTGAATCCACACACGGGTTTAACTCTGGAAGTTGAGTGCACACATTGACAACCGTTCTGTTAGATAGCTGCGTTTTGGATTTAGAAGCAGATATTTCCCTGTGCTTACTGCTGTTTCTTCCATATGCCGGTAATGGGCTGAAAACGCCTGTTTTGGGACTCTGCAGAGAAAGTGTTTGCAGACTGCTGAATCCACACACGGGTTTAACTCTGGAAGTTGAGTGCACACATTGACAACCGTTCTGTTAGATAGCTGCGTTTTGGATTTAGAAGCAGATATTTCCCTGTGATGACTGCTGTTTCTTCCATATGCCGGTAATGGGCTGAAAACGCCTGTTTTGGGACTCTGCAGAGAAGATGTTTGCAGACTGCTGAATCCACACACGGGTTTAACCCTGGAAGTTGAGTGCACACATTGACAACCGTTCTGTTAGATAGCTGCGTTTTGGATTTAGAAGCAGATATTTCCCTGTGCTTACTGCTGTTTCTTCCAAATGCCGGTAATGGGCTGAAAACGCCTGTTTTGGGACTCTGCAGAGAAAGTGTTTGCAGACTGCTGAATCCACACACGGGTTTAACTCTGGAAGTTGAGTGCACACATTGACAACCGTTCTGTTAGATAGCTGCGTTTTGGATTTAGAAGCAGATATTTCCCTGTGCTTACTGCTGTTTCTTCCATATGCCGGTAATGGGCTGAAAACGCCTGTTTTGGGACTCTGCAGAGAAGATGTTTGCAGACTGCTGAATCCACACACGGGTTTAACTCTGGAAGTTGAGTGCACACATTGACAACCGTTCTGTTAGATAGCTGCGTTTTGGATTTAGAAGCAGATATTTCCCTGTGCTTACTGCTGTTTCTTCCATATGCCGGTAATGGGCTGAAAACGCCTGTTTTGGGACTCTGCAGAGAAAGTGTTTGCAGACTGCTGATTCCACACACGGGTTTAACTCTGGAAGTTGAGTGCACACATTGACAACCGTTCTGTTAGATAGCTGCGTTTTGGATTTCGAAGCAGATATTTCCCTGTGCTTACTGCTGTTTCTTCCATATGCCGGTAATGGGCTGAAAACGCCTGTTTTGGGATTCTGCAGAGAAGATGTTTGCAGAATGCTGAATCCACACACGGGTTTAACTCTGGAAGTTGAGTGCACACATTGACAACCGTTCTGTTAGATAGCTGCGTTTTGGATTTGAAGCAGATATTTCCCTGTGCTTACTGCTGTTTCTTCCATATGCCGGTAATGGGCTGAAAACGCCTGTTTTGGGACTCTGCAGAGAAAGTGTTTGCAGACTGATGAATCCACACACGGGTTTATCTCTGGAAGTTGAGTGCACACATTGACAACCGTTCTGTTAGATAGCTGCGTTTTGATTTAGAAGCAGATATTTCCCTGGGCTTACTGCTGTTTCTTCCATATGCCGGTAATGGGCTGAAAACGCCTGTTTTGGGACTCTGCAGAGAAGATGTTTGCAGACTGCTGAATCCACACACGGGTTTAACTCTGGAAGTTGAGTGCACACATTGACAACCGTTCTGTTAGATAGCTGCGTTTTGGATTTAGAAGCAGATATTTCCCTGTGCTTACTGCTGTTTCTTCCATATGCCGGTAATGGGCTGAAAACGCCTGTTTTGGGACTCTGCAGAGAAAGTGTTTGCAGACTGCTGAATCCACACACGGGTTTAACTCTGGAAGTTGAGTGCACACATTGACAACCGTTCTGTTAGATAGCTGCGTTTTGGATTTAGAAGCAGATATTTCCCTGTGCTGACTGCTGTTTCTTCCATATGCCGGTAATGGGCTGAAAACGCCTGTTTTGGGACTCTGCAGAGAAAGTGTTTGCAGACTGCTGAATCCACACACGGGTTTAACTCTGGAAGTTGAGTGCACACATTGACAACCGTTCTGTTAGATAGCTGCGTTTTGGATTTAGAAGCAGATATTTCCCTGTGCTTACTGCTGTTTCTTCCATATGCCGGTAATGGGCTGAAAACGCCTGTTTTGGGACTCTGCAGAGAAAGTGTTTGCAGACTGCTGAATCTACACACGGGTTTAACTCTGGAAGTTGAGTGCACACATTGACAACCGTTCTGTTAGATAGCTGCGTTTTGGATTTAGAAGCAGATATTTCCCTGTGCTTACTGCTGTTTCTTCCATATGCCGGTAATGGGCTGAAAACGCCTGTTTTGGGACTCTGCAGAGAAAGTGTTTGCAGACTGCTGAATCCACACACGGGTTTAACTCTGGAAGTTGAGTGCACACATTGACAACCGTTCTGTTAGATAGCTGCGTTTTGGATTTAGAAGCAGATATTTCCCTGTGCTTACTGCTGTTTCTTCCATATGCCGGTAATGGGCTGAAAACGCCTCTTTTGGGACTCTGCAGAGAAAGTGTTTGCAGACTGCTGAATCCACACACGGGTTTAACTCTGGAAGTTGAGTGCACACATTGACAACCGTTCTGTTAGATAGCTGCGTTTTGGATTTAGAAGCAGATATTTCCCTGTGCTTACTGCTGTTTCTTCCATATGCCGGTAATGGGCTGAAAACGCCTGTTTTGGGACTCTGCAGAGAAAGTGTTTGCAGACTGCTGAATCCACACACGGGTTTAACTCTGGAAGTTGAGTGCACACATTGACAACCGTTCTGTTAGATAGCTGCGTTTTGGATTTAGAAGCAGATATTTCCCTGTGATGACTGCTGTTTCTTCCATATGCCGGTAATGGGCTGAAAACGCCTGTTTTGGGACTCTGCAGATAAGATGTTTGCAGACTGCTGAATCCACACACGGGTTTAACCCTGGAAGTTGAGTGCACACATTGACAACCGTTCTGTTAGATAGCTGCGTTTTGGATTTAGAAGCAGATATTTCCCTGTGCTTACTGCTGTTTCTTCCAAATGCCGGTAATGGGCTGAAAACGCCTGTTTTGGGACTCTGCAGAGAAAGTGTTTGCAGACTGCTGAATCCACACACGGGTTTAACTCTGGAAGTTGAGTGCACACATTGACAACCGTTCTGTTAGATAGCTGCGTTTTGGATTTAGAAGCAGATATTTCCCTGTGCTTACTGCTGTTTCTTCCATATGCCGGTAATGGGCTGAAAACGCCTGTTTTGGGACTCTGCAGAGAAGATGTTTGCAGACTGCTGAATCCACACACGGGTTTAACTCTGGAAGTTGAGTGCACACATTGACAACCGTTCTGTTAGATAGCTGCGTTTTGGATTTAGAAGCAGATATTTCCCTGTGCTTACTGCTGTTTCTTCCATATGCCGGTAATGGGCTGAAAACGCCTGTTTTGGGACTCTGCAGAGAAAGTGTTTGCAGACTGCTGAATCCACTCACGGGTTTAACTCTGGAAGTTGAGTGCACACATTGACAACCGTTCTGTTAGATAGCTGCGTTTTGGATTTAGAAGCAGATATTTCCCTGTGCTTACTGCTGTTTCTTCCTTATGCTGGTAATGGGCTGAAAACGCCTGTTTTGGGACTCTGCAGAGAAAGTGTTTGCAGACTGCTGAATCCACACACGGGTTTAACTCTGGAAGTTGAGTGCACACATTGACAACCGTTCTGTTAGATAGCTGCGTTTTGGATTTAGAAGCAGATATTTCCCTGTGCTTACTGCTGTTTCTTCCATATGCCGGTAATGGCTGAAAACGCCTGTTTTGGGACTCTGCAGAGAAGATGTTTGCAGACTGCTGAATCCACACACGGGTTTAACTCTGGAAGTTGAGTGCACACATTGACAACCGTTCTGTTAGATAGCTGCGTTTTGGATTTAGAAGCAGATATTTCCCTGTGCTTACTGCTGTTTCTTCCATATGCCGGTAATGGGCTGAAAACGCCTGTTTTGGGACTCTGCAGAGAAAGTGTTTGCAGACTGCTGAATCCACTCACGGGTTTAACTCTGGAAGTTGAGTGCACACATTGACAACCGTTCTGTTAGATAGCTGCGTTTTGGATTTAGAAGCAGATATTTCCCTGTGCTTTCTGCTGTTTCTTCCTTATGCTGGTAATGGGCTGAAAACGCCTGTTTTGGGACTCTGCAGAGAAAGTGTTTGCAGACTGCTGAATCCACACACGGGTTTAACTCTGGAAGTTGAGTGCACACATTGACAACCGTTCTGTTAGATAGCTGCGTTTTGGATTTAGAAGCAGATATTTCCCTGTGCTTACTGCTGTTTCTTCCATATGCCGGTAATGGCTGAAAACGCCTGTTTTGGGACTCTGCAGAGAAGATGTTTGCAGACTGCTGAATCCACACACGGGTTTAACTCTGGAAGTTGAGTGCACACATTGACAACCGTTCTGTTAGATAGCTGCGTTTTGGATTTAGAAGCAGATATTTCCCTGTGCTTACTGCTGTTTCTTCCTTATGCTGGTAATGGGCTGAAAACGCCTGTTTTGGGACTCTGCAGAGAAAGTGTTTGCAGACTGCTGAATCCACACACGGGTTTAACTCTGGAAGTTGAGTGCACACATTGACAACCGTTCTGTTAGATAGCTGCGTTTTGGATTTAGAAGCAGATATTTCCCTGTGCTTACTGCTGTTTCTTCCATATGCCGGTAATGGGCTGAAAACGCCTCTTTTGGGACTCTGCAGAGAAAGTGTTTGCAGACTGCTGAATCCACACACGGGTTTAACTCTGGAAGTTGAGTGCACACATTGACAACCGTTCTGTTAGATAGCTGCGTTTTGGATTTAGAAGCAGATATTTCCCTGTGCTTACTGCTGTTTCTTCCATATGCCGGTAATGGGCTGAAAACGCCTGTTTTGGGACTCTGCAGAGAAAGTGTTTGCAGACTGCTGAATCCACACACGGGTTTAACTCTGGAAGTTGAGTGCACACATTGACAACCGTTCTGTTAGATAGCTGTGTTTTGGATTTAGAAGCAGATATTTCCCTGTGCTTACTGCTGTTTCTTCCATATGCCGGTAATGGGCTGAAAACGCCTCTTTTGGGACTCTGCAGAGAAAGTGTTTGCAGACTGCTGAATCCACACACGGGTTTAACTCTGGAAGTTGAGTGCACACATTGACAACCGTTCTGTTAGATAGCTGCGTTTTGGATTTAGAAGCAGATATTTCCCTGTGCTTACTGCTGTTTCTTCCATATGCCGGTAATGGGCTGAAAACGCCTGTTTTGGGACTCTGCAGAGAAAGTGTTTGCAGACTGCTGAATCCACACACGGGTTTAACTCTGGAAGTTGAGTGCACACATTGACAACCGTTCTGTTAGATAGCTGCGTTTTGGATTTAGAAGCAGATATTTCCCTGTGCTTACTGCTGTTTCTTCCATATGCCGGTAATGGGCTGAAAACGCCTGTTTTGGGACTCTGCAGAGAAAGTGTTTGCAGACTGCTGATTCCACACACGGGTTTAACTCTGGAAGTTGAGTGCACACATTGACAACCGTTCTGTTAGATAGCTGCGTTTTGGATTTAGAAGCAGATATTTCCCTGTGCTTACTGCTGTTTCTTCCATATGCCGGTAAAGGGCTGAAAACGCCTGTTTTGGGATTCTGCAGAGAAGATGTTTGCAGACTGCTGAATCCACACACGGGTTTAACTCTGGAAGTTGAGTGCACACATTGACAACCGTTCTGTTAGATAGCTGCGTTTTGGATTTAGAAGCAGATATTTCCCTGTGCTTACTGCTGTTTCTTCCATATGCCGGTAATGGGCTGAAAACGCCTGTTTTGGGACTCTGCAGAGAAAGTGTTTGCAGACTGCTGCATCCACACACGGGTTTATCTCTGGAAGTTGAGTGCACACATTGACAACCATTCTGTTAGATAGCTGCGTTTTGATTTAGAAGCATATATTTCCCTGTGCTTACTGCTGTTTCTTCCATATGCCGGTAATGGGCTGAAAACGCCTGTTTTGGGACTCTGCAGAGAAGATGTTTGCAGACTGCTGAATCCACACACTGGTTTAACACTGGAAGTTGAGTGCACACATTGACAACCGTTCTGTTAGATAGCTGCGTTTTGGATTTAGAAGCAGATATTTCCCTGTGCTTACTGCTGTTTCTTCCATATGCCGGTAATGGGCTGAAAACGCCTGTTTTGGGACTCTGCAGAGAAAGTGTTTGCAGACTGCTGAATCCACACACGGGTTTAACTCTGGAAGTTGAGTGCACACATTGACAACCGTTCTGTTAGATAGCTGCGTTTTGGATTTAGAAGCAGATATTTCCCTGTGCTGACTGCTGTTTCTTCCATATGCCGGTAATGGGCTGAAAACGCCTGTTTTGGGACTCTGCAGAGAAAGTGTTTGCAGACTGCTGAATCCACACACGGGTTTAACTCTGGAAGTTGAGTGCACACATTGACAACCGTTCTGTTAGATAGCTGCGTTTTGGATTTAGAAGCAGATATTTCCCTGTGCTTACTGCTGTTTCTTCCATATGCCGGTAATGGGCTGAAAACGCCTGTTTTGGGACTCTGCAGAGAAAGTGCTTGCAGACTGCTGAATCCACACACGGGTTTAACTCTGGAAGTTGAGTGCACACATTGACAACCGTTCTGTTAGATAGCTGCGTTTTGGATTTAGAAGCAGATATTTCCCTGTGCTTACTGCTGTTTCTTCCATATGCCGGTAATGGGCTGAAAACGCCTGTTTTGGGACTCTGCAGAGAAAGTGTTTGCAGACTGCTGAATCCACACACGGGTTTAACTCTGGAAGTTGAGTGCACACATTGACAACCGTTCTGTTAGATAGCTGCGTTTTGGATTTAGAAGCAGATATTTCCCTGTGCTTACTGCTGTTTCTTCCATATGCCGGTAATGGGCTGAAAACGCCTGTTTTGGGACTCTGCAGAGAAAGTGTTTGCAGACTGCTGAATCCACACACGGGTTTAACTCTGGAAGTTGAGTGCACACATTGACAACCGTTCTGTTAGATAGCTGCGTTTTGGATTTAGAAGCAGATATTTCCCTGTGCTTACTGCTGTTTCTTCCATATGCCGGTAATGGGCTGAAAACGCCTGTTTTGGGACTCTGCAGAGAAAGTGTTTGCAGACTGCTGAATCCACACACGGGTTTAACTCTGGAAGTTGAGTGCACACATTGACAACCGTTCTGTTAGATAGCTGCGTTTTGGATTTAGAAGCAGATATTTCCCTGTGCTGACTGCTGTTTCTTCCATATGCCGGTAATGGGCTGAAAACGCCTGTTTTGGGACTCTGCAGAGAAAGTGTTTGCAGACTGCTGAATCCACACACGGGTTTAACTCTGGAAGTTGAGTGCACACATTGACAACCGTTCTGTTAGATAGCTGCGTTTTGGATTTAGAAGCAGATATTTCCCTGTGCTTACTGCTGTTTCTTCCATATGCCGGTAATGGGCTGAAAACGCCTGTTTTGGGACTCTGCAGAGAAGATGTTTGCAGACTGCTGAATCCACACACGGGTTTAACTCTGGAAGTTGAGTGCACACATTGACAACCGTTCTGTTAGATAGCTGCGTTTTGGATTTAGAAGCAGATATTTCCCTGTGCTTACTGCTGTTTCTTCCATATGCCGGTAATGGGCTGAAAACGCCTGTTTTGGGACTCTGCAGAGAAGATGTTTGCAGACTGCTGAATCCACACACGGGTTTAACTCTGGAAGTTGAGTGCACACGTTGACAACCGTTCTGTTAGATAGCAGCGTTTTGGATTTAGAAGCAGATATTTCCCTGTGCTTACTGCTGTTTCTTCCATATGCCGGTAATGGGCTGAAAACGCCTGTTTTGGGACTCTGCAGAGAAAGTGTTTGCAGACTGCTGAATCCACACACGGGTTTAACTCTGAAAGTTGAGTGCACACATTGACAACCGTTCTGTTAGATAGCTGCGTTTTGGATTTAGAAGCAGATATTTCCCTGTGCTTACTGCTGTTTCTTCCATATGCCGGTAATGGGCTGAAAACGCCTGTTTTGGGACTCTGCAGAGAAGATGTTTGCAGACTGCTGAATCCACACACGGGTTTAACTCTGGAAGTTGAGTGCACACATTGACAACCGTTCTGTTAGATAGCTGCGTTTTGGATTTAGAAGCAGATATTTCCCTGTGCTTACTGCTGTTTCTTCCATATGCCGGTAATGGGCTGAAAACGCCTGTTTTGGGACTCTGCAGAGAAAGTGTTTGCAGACTGCTGAATCCACACACGGGTTTAACTCTGGAAGTTGAGTGCACACATTGACAACCGTTCTGTTAGATAGCTGCGTTTTGGATTTAGAAGCAGATATTTCCCTGTGCTTACTGCTGTTTCTTCCATATGCCGGTAATGGGCTGAAAACGCCTGTTTTGGGACTCTGCAGAGAAAGTGTTTGCAGACTGCTGAATCCACACACGGGTTTAACTCTGGAAGTTGAGTGCACACATTGACAACCGTTCTGTTAGATAGCTGCGTTTTGGATTTAGAAGCAGATATTTCCCTGTGCTTACTGCTGTTTCTTCCATATGCCGGTAATGGGCTGAAAACGCCTGTTTTGGGACTCTGCAGAGAAAGTGTTTGCAGACTGCTGAATCCACACACGGGTTTAACTCTGGAAGTTGAGTGCACACATTGACAACCGTTCTGTTAGATAGCTGCGTTTTGGATTTAGAAGCAGATATTTCCCTGTGCTTACTGCTGTTTCTTCCATATGCCGGTAATGGGCTGAAAACGCCTGTTTTGGGACTCTGCAGATAAGATGTTTGCAGACTGCTGAATCCACACACGGGTTTAACCCTGGAAGTTGAGTGCACACATTGACAACCGTTCTGTTAGATAGCTGCGTTTTGGATTTAGAAGCAGATATTTCCCTGTGCTTACTGCTGTTTCTTCCATATGCCGGTAATGGGCTGAAAACGCCTGTTTTGGGACTCTGCAGAGAAAGTGTTTGCAGACTGCTGAATCCACACACGGGTTTAACTCTGGAAGTTGAGTGCACACATTGACAACCGTTCTGTTAGATAGCTGCGTTTTGGATTTAGAAGCAGATATTTCCCTGTGCTTACTGCTGTTTCTTCCATATGCCGGTAATGGGCTGAAAACGCCTGTTTTGGGACTCTGCAGATAAAGTGTTTGCAGACTGCTGAATCCACACACGGGTTTAACTCTGGAAGTTGAGTGCACACATTGACAACCGTTCTGTTAGATAGCTGCGTTTTGGATTTAGAAGCAGATATTTCCCTGTGCTTACTGCTGTTTCTTCCATATGCCGGTAATGGGCTGAAAACGCCTGTTTTGGGACTCTGCAGAGAAAGTGTTTGCAGACTGCTGAATCCACACACGGGTTTAACTCTGGAAGTTGAGTGCACACATTGACAACCGTTCTGTTAGATAGCTGCGTTTTGGATTTAGAAGCAGATATTTCCCTGTGCTTACTGCTGTTTCTTCCATATGCCGGTAATGGGCTGAAAACGCCTGTTTTGGGACTCTGCAGAGAAAGTGTTTGCAGACTGCTGAATCCACACACGGGTTTAACTCTGGAAGTTGAGTGCACACATTGACAACCGTTCTGTTAGATAGCAGCGTTTTGGATTTAGAAGCAGATATTTCCCTGTGCTTACTGCTGTTTCTTCCATATGCCGGTAATGGGCTGAAAACGCCTGTTTTGGGACTCTGCAGAGAAAGTGTTTGCAGACTGCTGAATCCACACACGGGTTTAACTCTGGAATTTGAGTGCACACATTGACAACCGTTCTGTTAGATAGCTGCGTTTTGGATTTAGAAGCAGATATTTCCCTGTGCTTACTGCTGTTTCTTCCATATGCCGGTAATGGGCTGAAAACGCCTGTTTTGGGACTCTGCAGAGAAGATGTTTGCAGACTGCTGAATCCACACACGGGTTTAACTCTGGAAGTTGAGTGCACACATTGACAACCGTTCTGTTAGATAGCTGCGTTTTGGATTTAGAAGCAGATATTTCCCTGTGCTTACTGCTGTTTCTTCCATATGCCGGTAATGGGCTGAAAACGCCTGTTTTGGGACTCTGCAGAGAAGATGTTTGCAGACTGCTGAATCCACACACGGGTTTAACTCTGGAAGTTGAGTGCACACGTTGACAACCGTTCTGTTAGATAGCAGCGTTTTGGATTTAGAAGCAGATATTTCCCTGTGCTTACTGCTGTTTCTTCCATATGCCGGTAATGGGCTGAAAACGCCTGTTTTGGGACTCTGCAGAGAAAGTGTTTGCAGACTGCTGAATCCACACACGGGTTTAACTCTGAAAGTTGAGTGCACACATTGACAACCGTTCTGTTAGATAGCTGCGTTTTGGATTTAGAAGCAGATATTTCCCTGTGCTTACTGCTGTTTCTTCCATATGCCGGTAATGGGCTGAAAACGCCTGTTTTGGGACTCTGCAGAGAAAGTGTTTGCAGACTGCTGAATCCACACACGGGTTTAACTCTGGAAGTTGAGTGCACACATTGACAACCGTTCTGTTAGATAGCTGCGTTTTGGATTTAGAAGCAGATATTTCCCTGTGCTTACTGCTGTTTCTTCCATATGCCGGTAATGGGCTGAAAACGCCTGTTTTGGGACTCTGCAGATAAGATGTTTGCAGACTGCTGAATCCACACACGGGTTTAACCCTGGAAGTTGAGTGCACACATTGACAACCGTTCTGTTAGATAGCTGCGTTTTGGATTTAGAAGCAGATATTTCCCTGTGCTTACTGCTGTTTCTTCCATATGCCGGTAATGGGCTGAAAACGCCTGTTTTGGGACTCTGCAGAGAAAGTGTTTGCAGACTGCTGAATCCACACACGGGTTTAACTCTGGAAGTTGAGTGCACACATTGACAACCGTTCTGTTAGATAGCTGCGTTTTGGATTTAGAAGCAGATATTTCCCTGTGCTTACTGCTGTTTCTTCCATATGCCGGTAATGGGCTGAAAACGCCTGTTTTGGGACTCTGCAGATAAAGTGTTTGCAGACTGCTGAATCCACACACGGGTTTAACTCTGGAAGTTGAGTGCACACATTGACAACCGTTCTGTTAGATAGCTGCGTTTTGGATTTAGAAGCAGATATTTCCCTGTGCTTACTGCTGTTTCTTCCATATGCCGGTAATGGGCTGAAAACGCCTGTTTTGGGACTCTGCAGAGAAAGTGTTTGCAGACTGCTGAATCCACACACGGGTTTAACTCTGGAAGTTGAGTGCACACATTGACAACCGTTCTGTTAGATAGCTGCGTTTTGGATTTAGAAGCAGATATTTCCCTGTGCTTACTGCTGTTTCTTCCATATGCCGGTAATGGGCTGAAAACGCCTGTTTTGGGACTCTGCAGAGAAAGTGTTTGCAGACTGCTGAATCCACACACGGGTTTAACTCTGGAAGTTGAGTGCACACATTGACAACCGTTCTGTTAGATAGCAGCGTTTTGGATTTAGAAGCAGATATTTCCCTGTGCTTACTGCTGTTTCTTCCATATGCCGGTAATGGGCTGAAAACGCCTGTTTTGGGACTCTGCAGAGAAAGTGTTTGCAGACTGCTGAATCCACACACGGGTTTAACTCTGGAATTTGAGTGCACACATTGACAACCGTTCTGTTAGATAGCTGCGTTTTGGATTTAGAAGCAGATATTTCCCTGTGCTTACTGCTGTTTCTTCCATATGCCGGTAATGGGCTGAAAACGCCTGTTTTGGGACTCTGCAGAGAAGATGTTTGCAGACTGCTGAATCCACACACGGGTTTAACTCTGGAAGTTGAGTGCACACATTGACAACCGTTCTGTTAGATAGCTGCGTTTTGGATTTAGAAGCAGATATTTCCCTGTGCTTACTGCTGTTTCTTCCATATGCCGGTAATGGGCTGAAAACGCCTGTTTTGGGACTCTGCAGAGAAGATGTTTGCAGACTGCTGAATCCACACACGGGTTTAACTCTGGAAGTTGAGTGCACACGTTGACAACCGTTCTGTTAGATAGCAGCGTTTTGGATTTAGAAGCAGATATTTCCCTGTGCTTACTGCTGTTTCTTCCATATGCCGGTAATGGGCTGAAAACGCCTGTTTTGGGACTCTGCAGAGAAAGTGTTTGCAGACTGCTGAATCCACACACGGGTTTAACTCTGAAAGTTGAGTGCACACATTGACAACCGTTCTGTTAGATAGCTGCGTTTTGGATTTAGAAGCAGATATTTCCCTGTGCTTACTGCTGTTTCTTCCATATGCCGGTAATGGGCTGAAAACGCCTGTTTTGGGACTCTGCAGAGAAGATGTTTGCAGACTGCTGAATCCACACACGGGTTTAACTCTGGAAGTTGAGTGCACACATTGACAACCGTTCTGTTAGATAGCTGCGTTTTGGATTTAGAAGCAGATATTTCCCTGTGCTTACTGCTGTTTCTTCCATATGCCGGTAATGGGCTGAAAACGCCTGTTTTGGGACTCTGCAGAGAAAGTGTTTGCAGACTGCTGAATCCACACACGGGTTTAACTCTGGAAGTTGAGTGCACACATTGACAACCGTTCTGTTAGATAGCTGCGTTTTGGATTTAGAAGCAGATATTTCCCTGTGCTTACTGCTGTTTCTTCCATATGCCGGTAATGGGCTGAAAACGCCTGTTTTGGGACTCTGCAGAGAAAGTGTTTGCAGACTGCTGAATCCACACACGGGTTTAACTCTGGAAGTTGAGTGCACACATTGACAACCGTTCTGTTAGATAGCTGCGTTTTGGATTTAGAAGCAGATATTTCCCTGTGCTTACTGCTGTTTCTTCCATATGCCGGTAATGGGCTGAAAACGCCTGTTTTGGGACTCTGCAGAGAAAGTGTTTGCAGACTGCTGAATCCACACACGGGTTTAACTCTGGAAGTTGAGTGCACACATTGACAACCGTTCTGTTAGATAGCTGCGTTTTGGATTTAGAAGCAGATATTTCCCTGTGCTTACTGCTGTTTCTTCCATATGCCGGTAATGGGCTGAAAACGCCTGTTTTGGGACTCTGCAGATAAGATGTTTGCAGACTGCTGAATCCACACACGGGTTTAACCCTGGAAGTTGAGTGCACACATTGACAACCGTTCTGTTAGATAGCTGCGTTTTGGATTTAGAAGCAGATATTTCCCTGTGCTTACTGCTGTTTCTTCCATATGCCGGTAATGGGCTGAAAACGCCTGTTTTGGGACTCTGCAGAGAAAGTGTTTGCAGACTGCTGAATCCACACACGGGTTTAACTCTGGAAGTTGAGTGCACACATTGACAACCGTTCTGTTAGATAGCTGCGTTTTGGATTTAGAAGCAGATATTTCCCTGTGCTTACTGCTGTTTCTTCCATATGCCGGTAATGGGCTGAAAACGCCTGTTTTGGGACTCTGCAGATAAAGTGTTTGCAGACTGCTGAATCCACACACGGGTTTAACTCTGGAAGTTGAGTGCACACATTGACAACCGTTCTGTTAGATAGCTGCGTTTTGGATTTAGAAGCAGATATTTCCCTGTGCTTACTGCTGTTTCTTCCATATGCCGGTAATGGGCTGAAAACGCCTGTTTTGGGGCTATGCAGAGAAAGTGTTTGCAGACTGCTGAATCCACACACGGGTTTAACTCTGGAAGTTGAGTGCACACATTGACAACCGTTCTGTTAGATAGCTGCGTTTTGGATTTAGAAGCAGATATTTCCCTGTGCTTACTGCTGTTTCTTCCATATGCCGGTAATGGGCTGAAAACGCCTGTTTTGGGACTCTGCAGAGAAAGTGTTTGCAGACTGCTGAATCCACACACGGGTTTAACTCTGGAAGTTGAGTGCACACATTGACAACCGTTCTGTTAGATAGCAGCGTTTTGGATTTAGAAGCAGATATTTCCCTGTGCTTACTGCTGTTTCTTCCATATGCCGGTAATGGGCTGAAAACGCCTGTTTTGGGACTCTGCAGAGAAAGTGTTTGCAGACTGCTGAATCCACACACGGGTTTAACTCTGGAAGTTGAGTGCACACATTGACAACCGTTCTGTTAGATAGCTGCGTTTTGGATTTAGAAGCAGATATTTCCCTGTGCTTACTGCTGTTTCTTCCATATGCCGGTAATGGCTGAAAACGCCTGTTTTGGGATTCTGCAGAGAAGATGTTTGCAGACTGCTGAATCCACACACGGGTTTAACTCTGGAAGTTGAGTGCACACATTGACAACCGTTCTGTTAGATAGCTGCGTTTTGGATTTAGAAGCAGATATTTCCCTGTGCTTACTGCTGTTTCTTCCATATGCCGGTAATGGGCTGAAAACGCCTGTTTTGGGACTCTGCAGAGAAGATGTTTGCAGACTCCTGAATCCACACACGGGTTTAACTCTGGAAGTTGAGTGCACACATTGACAACCGTTCTGTTAGATAGCTGCGTTTTGGATTTAGAAGCAGATATTTCCCTGTGCTTACTGCTGTTTCTTCCATATGCCGGTAAAGGGCTGAAAACGCCTGTTTTGGGACTCTGCAGAGAAAGTGTTTGCAGACTGCTGAATCCACACACGGGTTTAACTCTGGAAGTTGAGTGCACACATTGACAACCGTTCTGTTAGATAGCTGCGTTTTGGATTTAG
This sequence comes from Aotus nancymaae, assembly GCF_030222135.1. NCBI lineage: Eukaryota > Metazoa > Chordata > Mammalia > Primates > Aotidae > Aotus > Aotus nancymaae. The sequence continues at coordinate 105,985 of NW_026989048.1, forward strand.
AAGCAGATATTTCCCTGTGCTTACTGCTGTTTCTTCCATATGCCGGTAAAGGGCTGAAAACGCCTGTTTTGGGATTCTGCAGAGAAGATGTTTGCAGACTGCTGAATCCACACACGGGTTTAACTCTGGAAGTTGAGTGCACACATTGACAACCGTTCTGTTAGATAGCTGCGTTTTGGATTTAGAAGCAGATATTTCCCTGTGCTTACTGCTGTTTCTTCCATATGCCGGTAATGGGCTGAAAACGCCTGTTTTGGGACTCTGCAGAGAAAGTGTTTGCAGACTGCTGAATCCACACACGGGTTTAACTCTGGAAGTTGAGTGCACACATTGACAACCGTTCTGTTAGATAGCTGCGTTTTGGATTTAGAAGCAGATATTTCCCTGTGCTTACTGCTGTTTCTTCCATATGCCGGTAATGGGCTGAAAACGCCTGTTTTGGGACTCTGCAGAGAAAGTGTTTGCAGACTGCTGAATCCACACACGGGTTTAACTCTGGAAGTTGAGTGCACACATTGACAACCGTTCTGTTAGATAGCTGCGTTTTGGATTTAGAAGCAGATATTTCCCTGTGCTTACTGCTGTTTCTTCCATATGCCGGTAATGGGCTGAAAACGCCTGTTTTGGGACTCTGCAGAGAAAGTGTTTGCAGACTGCTGAATCCACACACGGGTTTAACTCTGGAAGTTGAGTGCACACATTGACAACCGTTCTGTTAGATAGCTGCGTTTTGGATTTAGAAGCAGATATTTCCCTGTGCTGACTGCTGTTTCTTCCATATGCCGGTAAAGGGCTGAAAACGCCTGTTTTGGGACTCTGCAGAGAAAGTGTTTGCAGACTGCTGAATCCACACACGGGTTTAACTCTGGAAGTTGAGTGCACACATTGACAACCGTTCTGTTAGATAGCTGCGTTTTGGATTTAGAAGCAGATATTTCCCTGTGCTTACTGCTGTTTCTTCCATATGCCGGTAATGGGCTGAAAACGCCTGTTTTGGGACTCTGCAGAGAAAGTGTTTGCAGACTGCTGAATCCGCACACGGGTTAAACTCTGGAAGTTGAGTGCACACATTGACAACCGTTCTGTTAGATAGCTGCGTTTTGGATTTAGAAGCAGATATTTCCCTGTGATGACTGCTGTTTCTTCCATATGCCGGTAATGGGCTGAAAACGCCTGTTTTGGGACTCTGCAGAGAAAGTGTTTGCAGACTGCTGAATCCACACACGGGTTTAACTCTGGAAGTTGAGTGCACACATTGACAACCGTTCTGTTAGATAGCTGCGTTTTGGATTTAGAAGCAGATATTTCCCTGTGCTTACTGCTGTTTCTTCCATATGCCGGTAATGGGCTGAAAACGCCTCTTTTGGGACTCTGCAGAGAAAGTGTTTGCAGACTGCTGAATCCACACACGGGTTTAACTCTGGAAGTTGAGTGCACACGTTGACAACCGTTCTGTTAGATAGCTGCGTTTTGGATTTAGAAGCAGATATTTCCCTGTGCTTACTGCTGTTTCTTCCATATGCCGGTAATGGGCTGAAAACGCCTGTTTTGGGACTCTGCAGAGAAGATGTTTGCAGACTGCTGAATCCACACACGGGTTTAACTCTGGAAGTTGAGTGCACACATTGACAACCGTTCTGTTAGATAGCTGCGTTTTGGATTTAGAAGCAGATATTTCCCTGTGCTTACTGCTGTTTCTTCCATATGCCGGTAATGGGCTGAAAACGCCTGTTTTGGGACTCTGCAGAGAAGATGTTTGCAGACTGCTGAATCCACACACGGGTTTAACTCTGGAAGTTGAGTGCACACGTTGACAACCGTTCTGTTAGATAGCAGCGTTTTGGATTTAGAAGCAGATATTTCCCTGTGCTTACTGCTGTTTCTTCCATATGCCGGTAATGGGCTGAAAACGCCTGTTTTGGGACTCTGCAGAGAAAGTGTTTGCAGACTGCTGAATCCACACACGGGTTTAACTCTGAAAGTTGAGTGCACACATTGACAACCGTTCTGTTAGATAGCTGCGTTTTGGATTTAGAAGCAGATATTTCCCTGTGCTTACTGCTGTTTCTTCCATATGCCGGTAATGGGCTGAAAACGCCTGTTTTGGGACTCTGCAGAGAAGATGTTTGCAGACTGCTGAATCCACACACGGGTTTAACTCTGGAAGTTGAGTGCACACATTGACAACCGTTCTGTTAGATAGCTGCGTTTTGGATTTAGAAGCAGATATTTCCCTGTGCTTACTGCTGTTTCTTCCATATGCCGGTAATGGGCTGAAAACGCCTGTTTTGGGACTCTGCAGAGAAAGTGTTTGCAGACTGCTGAATCCACACACGGGTTTAACTCTGGAAGTTGAGTGCACACATTGACAACCGTTCTGTTAGATAGCTGCGTTTTGGATTTAGAAGCAGATATTTCCCTGTGCTGACTGCTGTTTCTTCCATATGCCGGTAATGGGCTGAAAACGCCTGTTTTGGGACTCTGCAGAGAAAGTGTTTGCAGACTGCTGAATCCACACACGGGTTTAACTCTGGAAGTTGAGTGCACACATTGACAACCGTTCTGTTAGATAGCTGCGTTTTGGATTTAGAAGCAGATATTTCCCTGTGCTTACTGCTGTTTCTTCCATATGCCGGTAATGGGCTGAAAACTCCTGTTTTGGGACTCTGCAGAGAAAGTGTTTGCAGACTGCTGAATCCACACACGGGTTTAACTCTGGAAGTTGAGTGCACACATTGACAACCGTTCTGTTAGATAGCTGCGTTTTGGATTTAGAAGCAGATATTTCCCTGTGCTTACTGCTGTTTCTTCCATATGCCGGTAATGGGCTGAAAACGCCTGTTTTGGGACTCTGCAGATAAGATGTTTGCAGACTGCTGAATCCACACACGGGTTTAACCCTGGAAGTTGAGTGCACACATTGACAACCGTTCTGTTAGATAGCTGCGTTTTGGATTTAGAAGCAGATATTTCCCTGTGCTTACTGCTGTTTCTTCCATATGCCGGTAATGGGCTGAAAACGCCTGTTTTGGGACTCTGCAGAGAAAGTGTTTGCAGACTGCTGAATCCACACACGGGTTTAACTCTGGAAGTTGAGTGCACACATTGACAACCGTTCTGTTAGATAGCTGCGTTTTGGATTTAGAAGCAGATATTTCCCTGTGCTTACTGCTGTTTCTTCCATATGCCGGTAATGGGCTGAAAACGCCTGTTTTGGGACTCTGCAGATAAAGTGTTTGCAGACTGCTGAATCCACACACGGGTTTAACTCTGGAAGTTGAGTGCACACATTGACAACCGTTCTGTTAGATAGCTGCGTTTTGGATTTAGAAGCAGATATTTCCCTGTGCTTACTGCTGTTTCTTCCATATGCCGGTAATGGGCTGAAAACGCCTGTTTTGGGGCTATGCAGAGAAAGTGTTTGCAGACTGCTGAATCCACACACGGGTTTAACTCTGGAAGTTGAGTGCACACATTGACAACCGTTCTGTTAGATAGCTGCGTTTTGGATTTAGAAGCAGATATTTCCCTGTGCTTACTGCTGTTTCTTCCATATGCCGGTAATGGCTGAAAACGCCTGTTTTGGGATTCTGCAGAGAAGATGTTTGCAGACTGCTGAATCCACACACGGGTTTAACTCTGGAAGTTGAGTGCACACATTGACAACCGTTCTGTTAGATAGCTGCGTTTTGGATTTAGAAGCAGATATTTCCCTGTGCTTACTGCTGTTTCTTCCATATGCCGGTAATGGGCTGAAAACGCCTGTTTTGGGACTCTGCAGAGAAGATGTTTGCAGACTCCTGAATCCACACACGGGTTTAACTCTGGAAGTTGAGTGCACACATTGACAACCGTTCTGTTAGATAGCTGCGTTTTGGATTTAGAAGCAGATATTTCCCTGTGCTTACTGCTGTTTCTTCCATATGCCGGTAATGGGCTGAAAACGCCTGTTTTGGGGCTATGCAGAGAAAGTGTTTGCAGACTGCTGAATCCACACACGGGTTTAACTCTGGAAGTTGAGTGCACACATTGACAACCGTTCTGTTAGATAGCTGCGTTTTGGATTTAGAAGCAGATATTTCCCTGTGCTTACTGCTGTTTCTTCCATATGCCGGTAATGGGCTGAAAACGCCTGTTTTGGGACTCTGCAGAGAAAGTGTTTGCAGACTGCTGAATCCACACACGGGTTTAACTCTGGAAGTTGAGTGCACACATTGACAACCGTTCTGTTAGATAGCAGCGTTTTGGATTTAGAAGCAGATATTTCCCTGTGCTTACTGCTGTTTCTTCCATATGCCGGTAATGGGCTGAAAACGCCTGTTTTGGGACTCTGCAGAGAAAGTGTTTGCAGACTGCTGAATCCACACACGGGTTTAACTCTGGAAGTTGAGTGCATACATTGACAACCGTTCTGTTAGATAGCTGCGTTTTGGATTTAGAAGCAGATATTTCCCTGTGCTTACTGCTGTTTCTTCCATATGCCGGTAATGGCTGAAAACGCCTGTTTTGGGATTCTGCAGAGAAGATGTTTGCAGACTGCTGAATCCACACACGGGTTTAACTCTGGAAGTTGAGTGCACACATTGACAACCGTTCTGTTAGATAGCTGCGTTTTGGATTTAGAAGCAGATATTTCCCTGTGCTTACTGCTGTTTCTTCCATATGCCGGTAATGGGCTGAAAACGCCTGTTTTGGGACTCTGCAGAGAAGATGTTTGCAGACTCCTGAATCCACACACGGGTTTAACTCTGGAAGTTGAGTGCACACATTGACAACCGTTCTGTTAGATAGCTGCGTTTTGGATTTAGAAGCAGATATTTCCCTGTGCTTACTGCTGTTTCTTCCATATGCCGGTAATGGGCTGAAAACGCCTGTTTTGGGACTCTGCAGAGAAAGTGTTTGCAGACTGCTGAATCCACACACGGGTTTAACTCTGGAAGTTGAGTGCACACATTGACAACCGTTCTGTTAGATAGCTGCGTTTTGGATTTAGAAGCAGATATTTCCCTGTGCTTACTGCTGTTTCTTCCATATGCCGGTAAAGGGCTGAAAACGCCTGTTTTGGGATTCTGCAGAGAAGATGTTTGCAGACTGCTGAATCCACACACGGGTTTAACTCTGGAAGTTGAGTGCACACATTGACAACCGTTCTGTTAGATAGCTGCGTTTTGGATTTAGAAGCAGATATTTCCCTGTGCTTACTGCTGTTTCTTCCATATGCCGGTAATGGGCTGAAAACGCCTGTTTTGGGACTCTGCAGAGAAAGTGTTTGCAGACTGCTGAATCCACACACGGGTTTAACTCTGGAAGTTGAGTGCACACATTGACAACCGTTCTGTTAGATAGCTGCGTTTTGGATTTAGAAGCAGATATTTCCCTGTGCTTACTGCTGTTTCTTCCATATGCCGGTAAAGGGCTGAAAACGCCTGTTTTGGGACTCTGCAGAGAAAGTGTTTGCAGACTGCTGAATCCACACACGGGTTTAACTCTGGAAGTTGAGTGCACACATTGACAACCGTTCTGTTAGATAGCTGCGTTTTGGATTTAGAAGCAGATATTTCCCTGTGCTTACTGCTGTTTCTTCCATATGCCGGTAATGGGCTGAAAACGCCTGTTTTGGGACTCTGCAGAGAAAGTGTTTGCAGACTGCTGAATCCGCACACGGGTTTAACTCTGGAAGTTGAGTGCACACATTGACAACCGTTCTGTTAGATAGCTGCGTTTTGGATTTAGAAGCAGATATTTCCCTGTGCTGACTGCTGTTTCTTCCATATGCCGGTAAAGGGCTGAAAACGCCTGTTTTGGGACTCTGCAGAGAAAGTGTTTGCAGACTGCTGAATCCACACACGGGTTTAACTCTGGAAGTTGAGTGCACACATTGACAACCGTTCTGTTAGATAGCTGCGTTTTGGATTTAGAAGCAGATATTTCCCTGTGCTTACTGCTGTTTCTTCCATATGCCGGTAATGGGCTGAAAACGCCTGTTTTGGGACTCTGCAGAGAAAGTGTTTGCAGACTGCTGAATCCGCACAAGGGTTAAACTCTGGAAGTTGAGTGCACACATTGACAACCGTTCTGTTAGATAGCTGCGTTTTGGATTTAGAAGCAGATATTTCCCTGTGATGACTGCTGTTTCTTCCATATGCCGGTAATGGGCTGAAAACGCCTGTTTTGGGACTCTGCAGAGAAAGTGTTTGCAGACTGCTGAATCCACACACGGGTTTAACTCTGGAAGTTGAGTGCACACATTGACAACCGTTCTGTTAGATAGCTGCGTTTTGGATTTAGAAGCAGATATTTCCCTGTGCTTACTGCTGTTTCTTCCATATGCCGGTAATGGGCTGAAAACGCCTCTTTTGGGACTCTGCAGAGAAAGTGTTTGCAGACTGCTGAATCCACACACGGGTTTAACTCTGGAAGTTGAGTGCACACATTGACAACCGTTCTGTTAGATAGCTGCGTTTTGGATTTAGAAGCAGATATTTCCCTGTGCTTACTGCTGTTTCTTCCATATGCCGGTAATGGGCTGAAAACGCCTGTTTTGGGACGCTGCAGAGAAAGTGTTTGCAGACTGCTGAATCCACACACGGGTTTAACTCTGGAAGTTGAGTGCACACATTGACAACCGTTCTGTTAGATAGCTGCGTTTTGGATTTAGAAGCAGATATTTCCCTGTGCTTACTGCTGTTTCTTCCATATGCCGGTAATGGGCTGAAAACGCCTGTTTTGGGATTCTGCAGAGAAGATGTTTGCAGACTGCTGAATCCACACACGGGTTTAACTCTGGAAGTTGAGTGCACACATTGACAACCGTTCTGTTAGATAGCTGCGTTTTGGATTTAGAAGCAGATATTTCCCTGTGCTTACTGCTGTTTCTTCCATATGCCGGTAATGGGCTGAAAACGCCTGTTTTGGGACTCTGCAGAGAAAGTGTTTGCAGACTGCTGCATCCACACACGGGTTTATCTCTGGAAGTTGAGTGCACACATTGACAACCGTTCTGTTAGATAGCTGCGTTTTGATTTAGAAGCAGATATTGCCCTGTGCTTACTGCTGTTTCTTCCATATGCCGGTAATGGGCTGAAAACGCCTGTTTTGGGACTCTGCAGAGAAGATGTTTGCAGACTGCTGAATCCACACACTGGTTTAACTCTGGAAGTTGAGTGCACACATTGACAACCGTTCTGTTAGATAGCTGCGTTTTGGATTTAGAAGCAGATATTTCCCTGTGCTTACTGCTGTTTCTTCCATATGCCGGTAATGGGCTGAAAACGCCTGTTTTGGGACTCTGCAGAGAAAGTGTTTGCAGACTGCTGAATCCACACACGGGTTTAACTCTGGAAGTTGAGTGCACACATTGACAACCGTTCTGTTAGATAGCTGCGTTTTGGATTTAGAAGCAGATATTTCCCTGTGCTGACTGCTGTTTCTTCCATATGCCGGTAATGGGCTGAAAACGCCTGTTTTGGGACTCTGCAGAGAAAGTGTTTGCAGACTGCTGAATCCACACACGGGTTTAACTCTGGAAGTTGAGTGCACACATTGACAACTGTTCTGTTAGATAGCTGCGTTTTGGATTTAGAAGCAGATATTTCCCTGTGCTTACTGCTGTTTCTTCCATATGCCGGTAATGGGCTGAAAACGCCTGTTTTGGGACTCTGCAGAGAAAGTGTTTGCAGACTGCTGATTCCACACACGGGTTTAACTCTGGAAGTTGAGTGCACACATTGACAACCGTTCTGTTAGATAGCTGCGTTTTGGATTTAGAAGCAGATATTTCCCTGTGCTTACTGCTGTTTCTTCCATATGCCGGTAATGGGCTGAAAACGCCTGTTTTGGGATTCTGCAGAGAAGATGTTTGCAGAATGCTGAATCCACACACGGGTTTAACTCTGGAAGTTGAGTGCACACATTGACAACCGTTCTGTTAGATAGCTGCGTTTTGGATTTAGAAGCAGATATTTCCCTGTGCTTACTGCTGTTTCTTCCATATGCCGGTAATGGGCTGAAAACGCCTGTTTTGGGACTCTGCAGAGAAAGTGTTTGCAGACTGATGAATCCACACACGGGTTTATCTCTGGAAGTTGAGTGCACACATTGACAACCGTTCTGTTAGATAGCTGCGTTTTGATTTAGAAGCAGATATTTCCCTGTGCTTACTGCTGTTTCTTCCATATGCCGGTAATGGGCTGAAAACGCCTGTTTTGGGACTCTGCAGAGAAGATGTTTGCAGACTGCTGAATCCACACACGGGTTTAACTCTGGAAGTTGAGTGCACACATTGACAACCGTTCTGTTAGATAGCTGCGTTTTGGATTTAGAAGCAGATATTTCCCTGTGCTTACTGCTGTTTCTTCCATATGCCGGTAATGGGCTGAAAACGCCTGTTTTGGGACTCTGCAGAGAAAGTGTTTGCAGACTGCTGAATCCACACACGGGTTTAACTCTGGAAGTTGAGTGCACACATTGACAACCGTTCTGTTAGATAGCTGCGTTTTGGATTTAGAAGCAGATATTTCCCTGTGCTGACTGCTGTTTCTTCCATATGCCGGTAATGGGCTGAAAACGCCTGTTTTGGGACTCTGCAGAGAAAGTGTTTGCAGACTGCTGAATCCACACACGGGTTTAACTCTGGAAGTTGAGTGCACACATTGACAACCGTTCTGTTAGATAGCTGCGTTTTGGATTTAGAAGCAGATATTTCCCTGTGCTTACTGCTGTTTCTTCCATATGCCGGTAATGGGCTGAAAACGCCTGTTTTGGGACTCTGCAGAGAAAGTGTTTGCAGACTGCTGAATCTACACACGGGTTTAACTCTGGAAGTTGAGTGCACACATTGACAACCGTTCTGTTAGATAGCTGCGTTTTGGATTTAGAAGCAGATATTTCCCTGTGCTTACTGCTGTTTCTTCCATATGCCGGTAATGGGCTGAAAACGCCTGTTTTGGGACTCTGCAGAGAAAGTGTTTGCAGACTGCTGAATCCACACACGGGTTTAACTCTGGAAGTTGAGTGCACACATTGACAACCGTTCTGTTAGATAGCTGCGTTTTGGATTTAGAAGCAGATATTTCCCTGTGCTTACTGCTGTTTCTTCCATATGCCGGTAATGGGCTGAAAACGCCTGTTTTGGGACTCTGCAGAGAAAGTGTTTGCAGACTGCTGAATCCACACACGGGTTTAACTCTGGAAGTTGAGTGCACACATTGACAACCGTTCTGTTAGATAGCTGCGTTTTGGATTTAGAAGCAGATATTTCCCTGTGCTTACTGCTGTTTCTTCCATATGCCGGTAAAGGGCTGAAAACGCCTGTTTTGGGATTCTGCAGAGAAGATGTTTGCAGACTGCTGAATCCACACACGGGTTTAACTCTGGAAGTTGAGTGCACACATTGACAACCGTTCTGTTAGATAGCTGCGTTTTGGATTTAGAAGCAGATATTTCCCTGTGCTTACTGCTGTTTCTTCCATATGCCGGTAATGGGCTGAAAACGCCTGTTTTGGGACTCTGCAGAGAAAGTGTTTTCAGACTGCTGAATCCACACACGGGTTTAACTCTGGAAGTTGAGTGCACACATTGACAACCGTTCTGTTAGATAGCTGCGTTTTGGATTTAGAAGCAGATATTTCCCTGTGCTTACTGCTGTTTCTTCCATATGCCGGTAATGGGCTGAAAACGCCTGTTTTGGGACTATGCAGAGAAAGTGTTTGCAGACTGCTGAATCCACACACGGGTTTAACTCTGGAAGTTGAGTGCACACATTGACAACCGTTCTGTTAGATAGCTGCGTTTTGGATTTAGAAGCAGATATTTCCCTGTGCTTACTGCTGTTTCTTCCATATGCCGGTAATGGGCTGAAAACGCCTGTTTTGGGACTCTGCAGAGAAAGTGTTTGCAGACTGCTGAATCCACACACGGGTTTAACTCTGGAAGTTGAGTGCACACATTGACAACCGTTCTGTTAGATAGCTGCGTTTTGGATTTAGAAGCAGATATTTCCCTGTGCTGACTGCTGTTTCTTCCATATGCCGGTAAAGGGCTGAAAACGCCTGTTTTGGGACTCTGCAGAGAAAGTGTTTGCAGACTGCTGAATCCACACACGGGTTTAACTCTGGAAGTTGAGTGCACACATTGACAACCGTTCTGTTAGATAGCTGCGTTTTGGATTTAGAAGCAGATATTTCCCTGTGCTTACTGCTGTTTCTTCCATATGCCGGTAATGGGCTGAAAACGCCTGTTTTGGGACTCTGCAGAGAAAGTGTTTGCAGACTGCTGAATCCGCACACGGGTTAAACTCTGGAAGTTGAGTGCACACATTGACAACCGTTCTGTTAGATAGCTGCGTTTTGGATTTAGAAGCAGATATTTCCCTGTGATGACTGCTGTTTCTTCCATATGCCGGTAATGGGCTGAAAACGCCTGTTTTGGGACTCTGCAGAGAAAGTGTTTGCAGACTGCTGAATCCACACACGGGTTTAACTCTGGAAGTTGAGTGCACACATTGACAACCGTTCTGTTAGATAGCTGCGTTTTGGATTTAGAAGCAGATATTTCCCTGTGCTTACTGCTGTTTCTTCCATATGCCGGTAATGGGCTGAAAACGCCTCTTTTGGGACTCTGCAGAGAAAGTGTTTGCAGACTGCTGAATCCACACACGGGTTTAACTCTGGAAGTTGAGTGCACACATTGACAACCGTTCTGTTAGATAGCTGCGTTTTGGATTTAGAAGCAGATATTTCCCTGTGCTTACTGCTGTTTCTTCCATATGCCGGTAATGGGCTGAAAACGCCTGTTTTGGGACTCTGCAGAGAAAGTGTTTGCAGACTGCTGAATCCACACACGGGTTTAACTCTGGAAGTTGAGTGCACACATTGACAACCGTTCTGTTAGATAGCTGCGTTTTGGATTTAGAAGCAGATATTTCCCTGTGCTTACTGCTGTTTCTTCCATATGCCGGTAATGGGCTGAAAACGCCTGTTTTGGGATTCTGCAGAGAAGATGTTTGCAGACTGCTGAATCCACACACGGGTTTAACTCTGGAAGTTGAGTGCACACATTGACAACCGTTCTGTTAGATAGCTGCGTTTTGGATTTAGAAGCAGATATTTCCCTGTGCTTACTGCTGTTTCTTCCATATGCCGGTAATGGGCTGAAAACGCCTGTTTTGGGACTCTGCAGAGAAAGTGTTTGCAGACTGCTGCATCCACACACGGGTTTATCTCTGGAAGTTGAGTGCACACATTGACAACCGTTCTGTTAGATAGCTGCGTTTTGATTTAGAAGCAGATATTTCCCTGTGCTTACTGCTGTTTCTTCCATATGCCGGTAATGGGCTGAAAACGCCTGTTTTGGGACTCTGCAGAGAAGATGTTTGCAGACTGCTGAATCCACACACTGGTTTAACTCTGGAAGTTGAGTGCACACATTGACAACCGTTCTGTTAGATAGCTGCGTTTTGGATTTAGAAGCAGATATTTCCCTGTGCTTACTGCTGTTTCTTCCATATGCCGGTAATGGGCTGAAAACGCCTGTTTTGGGACTCTGCAGAGAAAGTGTTTGCAGACTGCTGAATCCACACACGGGTTTAACTCTGGAAGTTGAGTGCACACATTGACAACCGTTCTGTTAGATAGCTGCGTTTTGGATTTAGAAGCAGATATTTCCCTGTGCTGACTGCTGTTTCTTCCATATGCCGGTAATGGGCTGAAAACGCCTGTTTTGGGACTCTGCAGAGAAAGTGTTTGCAGACTGCTGAATCCACACACGGGTTTAACTCTGGAAGTTGAGTGCACACATTGACAACCGTTCGGTTAGATAGCTGCGTTTTGGATTTAGAAGCAGATATTTCCCTGTGCTTACTGCTGTTTCTTCCATATGCCGGTAATGGGCTGAAAACGCCTGTTTTGGGACTCTGCAGAGAAAGTGTTTGCAGACTGCTGATTCCACACACGGGTTTAACTCTGGAAGTTGAGTGCACACATTGACAACCGTTCTGTTAGATAGCTGCGTTTTGGATTTAGAAGCAGATATTTCCCTGTGCTTACTGCTGTTTCTTCCATATTCCGGTAATGGGCTGAAAACGCCTGTTTTGGGATTCTGCAGAGAAGATGTTTGCAGAATGCTGAATCCACACACGGGTTTAACTCTGGAAGTTGAGTGCACACATTGACAACCGTTCTGTTAGATAGCTGCGTTTTGGATTTAGAAGCAGATATTTCCCTGTGCTTACTGCTGTTTCTTCCATATGCCGGTAATGGGCTGAAAACGCCTGTTTTGGGACTCTGCAGAGAAAGTGTTTGCAGACTGATGAATCCACACACGGGTTTATCTCTGGAAGTTGAGTGCACACATTGACAACCGTTCTGTTAGATAGCTGCGTTTTGATTTAGAAGCAGATATTTCCCTGGGCTTACTGCTGTTTCTTCCATATGCCGGTAATGGGCTGAAAACGCCTGTTTTGGGACTCTGCAGAGAAGATGTTTGCAGACTGCTGAATCCACACACGGGTTTAACTCTGGAAGTTGAGTGCACACATTGACAACCGTTCTGTTAGATAGCTGCGTTTTGGATTTAGAAGCAGATATTTCCCTGTGCTTACTGCTGTTTCTTCCATATGCCGGTAATGGGCTGAAAACGCCTGTTTTGGGACTCTGCAGAGAAAGTGTTTGCAGACTGCTGAATCCACACACGGGTTTAACTCTGGAAGTTGAGTGCACACATTGACAACCGTTCTGTTAGATAGCTGCGTTTTGGATTTAGAAGCAGATATTTCCCTGTGCTGACTGCTGTTTCTTCCATATGCCGGTAATGGGCTGAAAACGCCTGTTTTGGGACTCTGCAGAGAAAGTGTTTGCAGACTGCTGAATCCACACACGGGTTTAACTCTGGAAGTTGAGTGCACACATTGACAACCGTTCTGTTAGATAGCTGCGTTTTGGATTTAGAAGCAGATATTTCCCTGTGCTTACTGCTGTTTCTTCCATATGCCGGTAATGGGCTGAAAACGCCTGTTTTGGGACTCTGCAGAGAAAGTGTTTGCAGACTGCTGAATCTACACACGGGTTTAACTCTGGAAGTTGAGTGCACACATTGACAACCGTTCTGTTAGATAGCTGCGTTTTGGATTTAGAAGCAGATATTTCCCTGTGCTTACTGCTGTTTCTTCCATATGCCGGTAATGGGCTGAAAACGCCTGTTTTGGGACTCTGCAGAGAAAGTGTTTGCAGACTGCTGAATCCACACACGGGTTTAACTCTGGAAGTTGAGTGCACACATTGACAACCGTTCTGTTAGATAGCTGCGTTTTGGATTTAGAAGCAGATATTTCCCTGTGCTTACTGCTGTTTCTTCCATATGCCGGTAATGGGCTGAAAACGCCTGTTTTGGGACTCTGCAGAGAAAGTGTTTGCAGACTGCTGAATCCACACACGGGTTTAACTCTGGAAGTTGAGTGCACACATTGACAACCGTTCTGTTAGATAGCTGCGTTTTGGATTTAGAAGCAGATATTTCCCTGTGCTTACTGCTGTTTCTTCCATATGCCGGTAATGGGCTGAAAACGCCTGTTTTGGGACTCTGCAGAGAAAGTGTTTGCAGACTGCTGAATCCACACACGGGTTTAACTCTGGAAGTTGAGTGCACACATTGACAACCGTTCTGTTAGATAGCTGCGTTTTGGATTTAGAAGCAGATATTTCCCTGTGATGACTGCTGTTTCTTCCATATGCCGGTAATGGGCTGAAAACGCCTGTTTTGGGACTCTGCAGATAAGATGTTTGCAGACTGCTGAATCCACACACGGGTTTAACCCTGGAAGTTGAGTGCACACATTGACAACCGTTCTGTTAGATAGCTGCGTTTTGGATTTAGAAGCAGATATTTCCCTGTGCTTACTGCTGTTTCTTCCAAATGCCGGTAATGGGCTGAAAACGCCTGTTTTGGGACTCTGCAGAGAAAGTGTTTGCAGACTGCTGAATCCACACACGGGTTTAACTCTGGAAGTTGAGTGCACACATTGACAACCGTTCTGTTAGATAGCTGCGTTTTGGATTTAGAAGCAGATATTTCCCTGTGCTTACTGCTGTTTCTTCCATATGCCGGTAATGGGCTGAAAACGCCTGTTTTGGGACTCTGCAGAGAAGATGTTTGCAGACTGCTGAATCCACACACGGGTTTAACTCTGGAAGTTGAGTGCACACATTGACAACCGTTCTGTTAGATAGCTGCGTTTTTGATTTAGAAGCAGATATTTCCCTGTGCTTACTGCTGTTTCTTCCATATGCCGGTAATGGGCTGAAAACGCCTGTTTTGGGACTCTGCAGAGAAAGTGTTTGCAGACTGCTGATTCCACACACGGGTTTAACTCTGGAAGTTGAGTGAACACATTGACAACCGTTCTGTTAGATAGCTGCGTTTTGGATTTAGAAGCAGATATTTCCCTGTGCTTACTGCTGTTTCTTCCATATGCCGGTAATGGGCTGAAAACGCCTGTTTTGGGACTCTGCAGAGAAAGTGTTTGCAGACTGCTGAATCCACTCACGGGTTTAACTCTGGAAGTTGAGTGCACACATTGACAACCGTTCTGTTAGATAGCTGCGTTTTGGATTTAGAAGCAGATATTTCCCTGTGCTTACTGCTGTTTCTTCCTTATGCTGGTAATGGGCTGAAAACGCCTGTTTTGGGACTCTGCAGAGAAAGTGTTTGCAGACTGCTGAATCCACACACGGGTTTAACTCTGGAAGTTGAGTGCACACATTGACAACCGTTCTGTTAGATAGCTGCGTTTTGGATTTAGAAGCAGATATTTCCCTGTGCTTACTGCTGTTTCTTCCATATGCCGGTAATGGCTGAAAACGCCTGTTTTGGGACTCTGCAGAGAAGATGTTTGCAGACTGCTGAATCCACACACGGGTTTAACTCTGGAAGTTGAGTGCACACATTGACAACCGTTCTGTTAGATAGCTGCGTTTTGGATTTAGAAGCAGATATTTCCCTGTGCTTACTGCTGTTTCTTCCTTATGCTGGTAATGGGCTGAAAACGCCTGTTTTGGGACTCTGCAGAGAAAGTGTTTGCAGACTGCTGAATCCACACACGGGTTTAACTCTGGAAGTTGAGTGCACACATTGACAACCGTTCTGTTAGATAGCTGCGTTTTGGATTTAGAAGCAGATATTTCCCTGTGCTTACTGCTGTTTCTTCCATATGCCGGTAATGGGCTGAAAACGCCTCTTTTGGGACTCTGCAGAGAAAGTGTTTGCAGACTGCTGAATCCACACACGGGTTTAACTCTGGAAGTTGAGTGCACACATTGACAACCGTTCTGTTAGATAGCTGCGTTTTGGATTTAGAAGCAGATATTTCCCTGTGCTTACTGCTGTTTCTTCCATATGCCGGTAATGGGCTGAAAACGCCTGTTTTGGGACTCTGCAGAGAAAGTGTTTGCAGACTGCTGAATCCACACACGGGTTTAACTCTGGAAGTTGAGTGCACACATTGACAACCGTTCTGTTAGATAGCTGCGTTTTGGATTTAGAAGCAGATATTTCCCTGTGCTTACTGCTGTTTCTTCCATATGCCGGTAATGGGCTGAAAACGCCTGTTTTGGGACTCTGCAGAGAAAGTGTTTGCAGACTGCTGATTCCACACACGGGTTTAACTCTGGAAGTTGAGTGCACACATTGACAACCGTTCTGTTAGATAGCTGCGTTTTGGATTTAGAAGCAGATATTTCCCTGTGCTTACTGCTGTTTCTTCCATATGCCGGTAAAGGGCTGAAAACGCCTGTTTTGGGATTCTGCAGAGAAGATGTTTGCAGACTGCTGAATCCACACACGGGTTTAACTCTGGAAGTTGAGTGCACACATTGACAACCGTTCTGTTAGATAGCTGCGTTTTGGATTTAGAAGCAGATATTTCCCTGTGCTTACTGCTGTTTCTTCCATATGCCGGTAATGGGCTGAAAACGCCTGTTTTGGGACTCTGCAGAGAAAGTGTTTGCAGACTGCTGCATCCACACACGGGTTTATCTCTGGAAGTTGAGTGCACACATTGACAACCATTCTGTTAGATAGCTGCGTTTTGATTTAGAAGCATATATTTCCCTGTGCTTACTGCTGTTTCTTCCATATGCCGGTAATGGGCTGAAAACGCCTGTTTTGGGACTCTGCAGAGAAGATGTTTGCAGACTGCTGAATCCACACACTGGTTTAACTCTGGAAGTTGAGTGCACACATTGACAACCGTTCTGTTAGATAGCTGCGTTTTGGATTTAGAAGCAGATATTTCCCTGTGCTTACTGCTGTTTCTTCCATATGCCGGTAATGGGCTGAAAACGCCTGTTTTGGGACTCTGCAGAGAAAGTGTTTGCAGACTGCTGAATCCACACACGGGTTTAACTCTGGAAGTTGAGTGCACACATTGACAACCGTTCTGTTAGATAGCTGCGTTTTGGATTTAGAAGCAGATATTTCCCTGTGCTGACTGCTGTTTCTTCCATATGCCGGTAATGGGCTGAAAACGCCTGTTTCGGGACTCTGCAGAGAAAGTGTTTGCAGACTGCTGAATCCACACACGGGTTTAACTCTGGAAGTTGAGTGCACACATTGACAACCGTTCTGTTAGATAGCTGCGTTTTGGATTTAGAAGCAGATATTTCCCTGTGCTTACTGCTGTTTCTTCCATATGCCGGTAATGGGCTGAAAACGCCTGTTTTGGGACTCTGCAGAGAAAGTGCTTGCAGACTGCTGAATCCACACACGGGTTTAACTCTGGAAGTTGAGTGCACACATTGACAACCGTTCTGTTAGATAGCTGCGTTTTGGATTTAGAAGCAGATATTTCCCTGTGCTTACTGCTGTTTCTTCCATATGCCGGTAATGGGCTGAAAACGCCTGTTTTGGGACTCTGCAGAGAAAGTGTTTGCAGACTGCTGAATCCACACACGGGTTTAACTCTGGAAGTTGAGTGCACACATTGACAACCGTTCTGTTAGATAGCTGCGTTTTGGATTTAGAAGCAGATATTTCCCTGTGCTTACTGCTGTTTCTTCCATATGCCGGTAATGGGCTGAAAACGCCTGTTTTGGGACTCTGCAGAGAAAGTGTTTGCAGACTGCTGAATCCACACACGGGTTTAACTCTGGAAGTTGAGTGCACACATTGACAACCGTTCTGTTAGATAGCTGCGTTTTGGATTTAGAAGCAGATATTTCCCTGTGCTTACTGCTGTTTCTTCCATATGCCGGTAATGGGCTGAAAACGCCTGTTTTGGGACTCTGCAGAGAAAGTGTTTGCAGACTGCTGAATCCACACACGGGTTTAACTCTGGAAGTTGAGTGCACACATTGACAACCGTTCTGTTAGATAGCTGCGTTTTGGATTTAGAAGCAGATATTTCCCTGTGCTTACTGCTGTTTCTTCCATATGCCGGTAATGGGCTGAAAACGCCTGTTTTGGGACTCTGCAGAGAAAGTGTTTGCAGACTGCTGAATCCACACACGGGTTTAACTCTGGAAGTTGAGTGCACACATTGACAACCGTTTTGTTAGATAGCTGCGTTTTGGATTTAGAAGCAGATATTTCCCTGTGCTTACTGCTGTTTCTTCCATATGCCGGTAATGGGCTGAAAACGCCTGTTTTGGGACTCTGCAGAGAAGATGTTTGCAGACTGCTGAATCCACACACGGGTTTAACTCTGGAAGTTGAGTGCACACATTGACAACCGTTCTGTTAGATAGCTGCGTTTTGGATTTAGAAGCAGATATTTCCCTGTGCTTACTGCTGTTTCTTCCATATGCCGGTAATGGGCTGAAAACGCCTGTTTTGGGACTCTGCAGAGAAGATGTTTGCAGACTGCTGAATCCACACACGGGTTTAACTCTGGAAGTTGAGTGCACACGTTGACAACCGTTCTGTTAGATAGCAGCGTTTTGGATTTAGAAGCAGATATTTCCCTGTGCTTACTGCTGTTTCTTCCATATGCCGGTAAAGGGCTGAAAACGCCTGTTTTGGGACTCTGCAGAGAAAGTGTTTGCAGACTGCTGAATCCACACACGGGTTTAACTCTGAAAGTTGAGTGCACACATTGACAACCGTTCTGTTAGATAGCTGCGTTTTGGATTTAGAAGCAGATATTTCCCTGTGCTTACTGCTGTTTCTTCCATATGCCGGTAATGGGCTGAAAACGCCTGTTTTGGGACTCTGCAGAGAAGATGTTTGCAGACTGCTGAATCCACACACGGGTTTAACTCTGGAAGTTGAGTGCACACATTGACAACCGTTCTGTTAGATAGCTGCGTTTTGGATTTAGAAGCAGATATTTCCCTGTGCTTACTGCTGTTTCTTCCATATGCCGGTAATGGGCTGAAAACGCCTGTTTTGGGACTCTGCAGAGAAAGTGTTTGCAGACTGCTGAATCCACACACGGGTTTAACTCTGGAAGTTGAGTGCACACATTGACAACCGTTCTGTTAGATAGCTGCGTTTTGGATTTAGAAGCAGATATTTCCCTGTGCTTACTGCTGTTTCTTCCATATGCCGGTAATGGGCTGAAAACGCCTGTTTTGGGACTCTGCAGAGAAAGTGTTTGCAGACTGCTGAATCCACACACGGGTTTAACTCTGGAAGTTGAGTGCACACATTGACAACCGTTCTGTTAGATAGCTGCGTTTTGGATTTAGAAGCAGATATTTCCCTGTGCTTACTGCTGTTTCTTCCATATGCCGGTAATGGGCTGAAAACGCCTGTTTTGGGACTCTGCAGAGAAAGTGTTTGCAGACTGCTGAATCCACACACGGGTTTAACTCTGGAAGTTGAGTGCACACATTGACAACCGTTCTGTTAGATAGCTGCGTTTTGGATTTAGAAGCAGATATTTCCCTGTGCTTACTGCTGTTTCTTCCATATGCCGGTAATGGGCTGAAAACGCCTGTTTTGGGACTCTGCAGATAAGATGTTTGCAGACTGCTGAATCCACACACGGGTTTAACCCTGGAAGTTGAGTGCACACATTGACAACCGTTCTGTTAGATAGCTGCGTTTTGGATTTAGAAGCAGATATTTCCCTGTGCTTACTGCTGTTTCTTCCATATGCCGGTAATGGGCTGAAAACGCCTGTTTTGGGACTCTGCAGAGAAAGTGTTTGCAGACTGCTGAATCCACACACGGGTTTAACTCTGGAAGTTGAGTGCACACATTGACAACCGTTTTGTTAGATAGCTGCGTTTTGGATTTAGAAGCAGATATTTCCCTGTGCTTACTGCTGTTTCTTCCATATGCCGGTAATGGGCTGAAAACGCCTGTTTTGGGACTCTGCAGAGAAGATGTTTGCAGACTGCTGAATCCACACACGGGTTTAACTCTGGAAGTTGAGTGCACACATTGACAACCGTTCTGTTAGATAGCTGCGTTTTGGATTTAGAAGCAGATATATCCCTGTGCTTACTGCTGTTTCTTCCATATGCCGGTAATGGGCTGAAAACGCCTGTTTTGGGACTCTGCAGAGAAGATGTTTGCAGACTGCTGAATCCACACACGGGTTTAACTCTGGAAGTTGAGTGCACACGTTGACAACCGTTCTGTTAGATAGCAGCGTTTTGGATTTAGAAGCAGATATTTCCCTGTGCTTACTGCTGTTTCTTCCATATGCCGGTAATGGGCTGAAAACGCCTGTTTTGGGACTCTGCAGAGAAAGTGTTTGCAGACTGCTGAATCCACACACGGGTTTAACTCTGAAAGTTGAGTGCACACATTGACAACCGTTCTGTTAGATAGCTGCGTTTTGGATTTAGAAGCAGATATTTCCCTGTGCTTACTGCTGTTTCTTCCATATGCCGGTAATGGGCTGAAAACGCCTGTTTTGGGACTCTGCAGAGAAGATGTTTGCAGACTGCTGAATCCACACACGGGTTTAACTCTGGAAGTTGAGTGCACACATTGACAACCGTTCTGTTAGATAGCTGCGTTTTGGATTTAGAAGCAGATATTTCCCTGTGCTTACTGCTGTTTCTTCCATATGCCGGTAATGGGCTGAAAACGCCTGTTTTGGGACTCTGCAGAGAAAGTGTTTGCAGACTGCTGAATCCACACACGGGTTTAACTCTGGAAGTTGAGTGCACACATTGACAACCGTTCTGTTAGATAGCTGCGTTTTGGATTTAGAAGCAGATATTTCCCTGTGCTTACTGCTGTTTCTTCCATATGCCGGTAATGGGCTGAAAACGCCTGTTTTGGGACTCTGCAGATAAGATGTTTGCAGACTGCTGAATCCACACACGGGTTTAACCCTGGAAGTTGAGTGCACACATTGACAACCGTTCTGTTAGATAGCTGCGTTTTGGATTTAGAAGCAGATATTTCCCTGTGCTTACTGCTGTTTCTTCCATATGCCGGTAATGGGCTGAAAACGCCTGTTTTGGGACTCTGCAGAGAAAGTGTTTGCAGACTGCTGAATCCACACACGGGTTTAACTCTGGAAGTTGAGTGCACACATTGACAACCGTTCTGTTAGATAGCTGCGTTTTGGATTTAGAAGCAGATATTTCCCTGTGCTTACTGCTGTTTCTTCCATATGCCGGTAATGGGCTGAAAACGCCTGTTTTGGGACTCTGCAGATAAAGTGTTTGCAGACTGCTGAATCCACACACGGGTTTAACTCTGGAAGTTGAGTGCACACATTGACAACCGTTCTGTTAGATAGCTGCGTTTTGGATTTAGAAGCAGATATTTCCCTGTGCTTACTGCTGTTTCTTCCATATGCCGGTAATGGGCTGAAAACGCCTGTTTTGGGGCTATGCAGAGAAAGTGTTTGCAGACTGCTGAATCCACACACGGGTTTAACTCTGGAAGTTGAGTGCACACATTGACAACCGTTCTGTTAGATAGCTGCGTTTTGGATTTAGAAGCAGATATTTCCCTGTGCTTACTGCTGTTTCTTCCATATGCCGGTAATGGGCTGAAAACGCCTGTTTTGGGACTCTGCAGAGAAAGTGTTTGCAGACTGCTGAATCCACACACGGGTTTAACTCTGGAAGTTGAGTGCACACATTGACAACCGTTCTGTTAGATAGCAGCGTTTTGGATTTAGAAGCAGATATTTCCCTGTGCTTACTGCTGTTTCTTCCATATGCCGGTAATGGGCTGAAAACGCCTGTTTTGGGACTCTGCAGAGAAAGTGTTTGCAGACTGCTGAATCCACACACGGGTTTAACTCTGGAAGTTGAGTGCACACATTGACAACCGTTCTGTTAGATAGCTGCGTTTTGGATTTAGAAGCAGATATTTCCCTGTGCTTACTGCTGTTTCTTCCATATGCCGGTAATGGGCTGAAAACGCCTGTTTTGGGACTCTGCAGAGAAGATGTTTGCAGACTGCTGAATCCACACACGGGTTTAACTCTGGAAGTTGAGTGCACACATTGACAACCGTTCTGTTAGATAGCTGCGTTTTGGATTTAGAAGCAGATATTTCCCTGTGCTTACTGCTGTTTCTTCCATATGCCGGTAATGGGCTGAAAACGCCTGTTTTGGGACTCTGCAGAGAAGATGTTTGCAGACTGCTGAATCCACACACGGGTTTAACTCTGGAAGTTGAGTGCACACGTTGACAACCGTTCTGTTAGATAGCAGCGTTTTGGATTTAGAAGCAGATATTTCCCTGTGCTTACTGCTGTTTCTTCCATATGCCGGTAATGGGCTGAAAACGCCTGTTTTGGGACTCTGCAGAGAAAGTGTTTGCAGACTGCTGAATCCACACACGGGTTTAACTCTGAAAGTTGAGTGCACACATTGACAACCGTTCTGTTAGATAGCTGCGTTTTGGATTTAGAAGCAGATATTTCCCTGTGCTTACTGCTGTTTCTTCCATATGCCGGTAATGGGCTGAAAACGCCTGTTTTGGGACTCTGCAGAGAAGATGTTTGCAGACTGCTGAATCCACACACGGGTTTAACTCTGGAAGTTGAGTGCACACATTGACAACCGTTCTGTTAGATAGCTGCGTTTTGGATTTAGAAGCAGATATTTCCCTGTGCTTACTGCTGTTTCTTCCATATGCCGGTAATGGGCTGAAAACGCCTGTTTTGGGACTCTGCAGAGAAAGTGTTTGCAGACTGCTGAATCCACACACGGGTTTAACTCTGGAAGTTGAGTGCACACATTGACAACCGTTCTGTTAGATAGCTGCGTTTTGGATTTAGAAGCAGATATTTCCCTGTGCTTACTGCTGTTTCTTCCATATGCCGGTAATGGGCTGAAAACGCCTGTTTTGGGACTCTGCAGAGAAAGTGTTTGCAGACTGCTGAATCCACACACGGGTTTAACTCTGGAAGTTGAGTGCACACATTGACAACCGTTCTGTTAGATAGCTGCGTTTTGGATTTAGAAGCAGATATTTCCCTGTGCTTACTGCTGTTTCTTCCATATGCCGGTAATGGGCTGAAAACGCCTGTTTTGGGACTCTGCAGAGAAAGTGTTTGCAGACTGCTGAATCCACACACGGGTTTAACTCTGGAAGTTGAGTGCACACATTGACAACCGTTCTGTTAGATAGCAGCGTTTTGGATTTAGAAGCAGATATTTCCCTGTGCTTACTGCTGTTTCTTCCATATGCCGGTAATGGGCTGAAAACGCCTGTTTTGGGACTCTGCAGAGAAAGTGTTTGCAGACTGCTGAATCCACACACGGGTTTAACTCTGGAAGTTGAGTGCACACATTGACAACCGTTCTGTTAGATAGCTGCGTTTTGGATTTAGAAGCAGATATTTCCCTGTGCTTACTGCTGTTTCTTCCATATGCCGGTAATGGCTGAAAACGCCTGTTTTGGGATTCTGCAGAGAAGATGTTTGCAGACTGCTGAATCCACACACGGGTTTAACTCTGGAAGTTGAGTGCACACATTGACAACCGTTCTGTTAGATAGCTGCGTTTTGGATTTAGAAGCAGATATTTCCCTGTGCTTACTGCTGTTTCTTCCATATGCCGGTAATGGGCTGAAAACGCCTGTTTTGGGACTCTGCAGAGAAGGTGTTTGCAGACTCCTGAATCCACACACGGGTTTAACTCTGGAAGTTGAGTGCACACATTGACAACCGTTCTGTTAGATAGCTGCGTTTTGGATTTAGAAGCAGATATTTCCCTGTGCTTACTGCTGTTTCTTCCATATGCCGGTAATGGGCTGAAAACGCCTGTTTTGGGACTCTGCAGAGAAAGTGTTTGCAGACTGCTGAATCCACACACGGGTTTAACTCTGGAAGTTGAGTGCACACATTGACAACCGTTCTGTTAGATAGCTGCGTTTTGGATTTAGAAGCAGATATTTCCCTGTGCTTACTGCTGTTTCTTCCATATGCCGGTAAAGGGCTGAAAACGCCTGTTTTGGGATTCTGCAGAGAAGATGTTTGCAGACTGCTGAATCCACACACGGGTTTAACTCTGGAAGTTGAGTGCACACATTGACAACCGTTCTGTTAGATAGCTGCGTTTTGGATTTAGAAGCAGATATTTCCCTGTGCTTACTGCTGTTTCTTCCATATGCCGGTAATGGGCTGAAAACGCCTGTTTTGGGACTCTGCAGAGAAAGTGTTTGCAGACTGCTGCATCCACACACGGGTTTATCTCTGGAAGTTGAGTGCACACATTGACAACCATTCTGTTAGATAGCTGCGTTTTGATTTAGAAGCATATATTTCCCTGTGCTTACTGCTGTTTCTTCCATATGCCGGTAATGGGCTGAAAACGCCTGTTTTGGGACTCTGCAGAGAAAGTGTTTGCAGACTGCTGAATCCACACACGGGTTTAACTCTGGAAGTTGAGTGCACACATTGACAACCGTTCTGTTAGATAGCTGCGTTTTGGATTTAGAAGCAGATATTTCCCTGTGCTTACTGCTGTTTCTTCCATATGCCGGTAATGGGCTGAAAACGCCTGTTTTGGGACTCTGCAGAGAAAGTGTTTGCAGACTGCTGAATCCACACACGGGTTTAACTCTGGAAGTTGAGTGCACACATTGACAACCGTTCTGTTAGATAGCTGCGTTTTGGATTTAGAAGCAGATATTTCCCTGTGCTTACTGCTGTTTCTTCCATATGCCGGTAATGGGCTGAAAACGCCTGTTTTGGGACTCTGCAGAGAAAGTGTTTGCAGACTGCTGAATCCACACACGGGTTTAACTCTGGAAGTTGAGTGCACACATTGACAACCGTTCTGTTAGATAGCTGCGTTTTGGATTTAGAAGCAGATATTTCCCTGTGCTTACTGCTGTTTCTTCCATATGCCGGTAATGGGCTGAAAACGCCTGTTTTGGGACTCTGCAGAGAAAGTGTTTGCAGACTGCTGAATCCACACACGGGTTTAACTCTGGAAGTTGAGTGCACACATTGACAACCGTTCTGTTAGATAGCTGCGTTTTGGATTTAGAAGCAGATATTTCCCTGTGCTTACTGCTGTTTCTTCCATATGCCGGTAATGGGCTGAAAACGCCTGTTTTGGGACTCTGCAGAGAAAGTGTTTGCAGACTGCTGAATCCACACACGGGTTTAACTCTGGAAGTTGAGTGCACACATTGACAACCGTTCTGTTAGATAGCTGCGTTTTGGATTTAGAAGCAGATATTTCCCTGTGCTTACTGCTGTTTCTTCCATATGCCGGTAATGGGCTGAAAACGCCTGTTTTGGGACTCTGCAGAGAAGATGTTTGCAGACTCCTGAATCCACACACGGGTTTAACTCTGGAAGTTGAGTGCACACATTGACAACCGTTCTGTTAGATAGCTGCGTTTTGGATTTAGAAGCAGATATTTCCCTGTGCTTACTGCTGTTTCTTCCATATGCCGGTAATGGGCTGAAAACGCCTGTTTTGGGACTCTGCAGAGAAAGTGTTTGCAGACTGCTGAATCCACACACGGGTTTAACTCTGGAAGTTGAGTGCACACATTGACAACCGTTCTGTTAGATAGCTGCGTTTTGGATTTAGAAGCAGATATTTCCCTGTGCTTACTGCTGTTTCTTCCATATGCCGGTAAAGGGCTGAAAACGCCTGTTTTGGGATTCTGCAGAGAAGATGTTTGCAGACTGCTGAATCCACACACGGGTTTAACTCTGGAAGTTGAGTGCACACATTGACAACCGTTCTGTTAGATAGCTGCGTTTTGGATTTAGAAGCAGATATTTCCCTGTGCTTACTGCTGTTTCTTCCATATGCCGGTAATGGGCTGAAAACGCCTGTTTTGGGACTCTGCAGAGAAAGTGTTTGCAGACTGCTGCATCCACACACGGGTTTATCTCTGGAAGTTGAGTGCACACATTGACAACCATTCTGTTAGATAGCTGCGTTTTGATTTAGAAGCATATATTTCCCTGTGCTTACTGCTGTTTCTTCCATATGCCGGTAATGGGCTGAAAACGCCTGTTTTGGGACTCTGCAGAGAAAGTGTTTGCAGACTGCTGAATCCACACACGGGTTTAACTCTGGAAGTTGAGTGCACACATTGACAACCGTTCTGTTAGATAGCTGCGTTTTGGATTTAGAAGCAGATATTTCCCTGTGCTTACTGCTGTTTCTTCCATATGCCGGTAATGGGCTGAAAACGCCTGTTTTGGGACTCTGCAGAGAAAGTGTTTGCAGACTGCTGAATCCACACACGGGTTTAACTCTGGAAGTTGAGTGCACACATTGACAACCGTTCTGTTAGATAGCTGCGTTTTGGATTTAGAAGCAGATATTTCCCTGTGCTTACTGCTGTTTCTTCCATATGCCGGTAATGGGCTGAAAACGCCTGTTTTGGGACTCTGCAGAGAAAGTGTTTGCAGACTGCTGAATCCACACACGGGTTTAACTCTGGAAGTTGAGTGCACACATTGACAACCGTTCTGTTAGATAGCTGCGTTTTGGATTTAGAAGCAGATATTTCCCTGTGCTTACTGCTGTTTCTTCCATATGCCGGTAATGGGCTGAAAACGCCTGTTTTGGGACTCTGCAGAGAAAGTGTTTGCAGACTGCTGAATCCACACACGGGTTTAACTCTGGAAGTTGAGTGCACACATTGACAACCGTTCTGTTAGATAGCTGCGTTTTGGATTTAGAAGCAGATATTTCCCTGTGCTTACTGCTGTTTCTTCCATATGCCGGTAATGGGCTGAAAACGCCTGTTTTGGGACTCTGCAGAGAAAGTGTTTGCAGACTGCTGAATCCACACACGGGTTTAACTCTGGAAGTTGAGTGCACACATTGACAACCGTTCTGTTAGATAGCTGCGTTTTGTATTTAGAAGCAGATACTTCCCTGTGCTTACTGCTGTTTCTTCCATATGCCGGTAATGGGCTGAAAACGCCTGTTTTGGGACTCTGCAGAGAAAGTGTTTGCAGACTGCTGAATCCACACACGGGTTTAACTCTGGAAGTTGAGTGCACACATTGACAACCGTTCTGTTAGATAGCTGCGTTTTGGATTTAGAAGCAGATATTTCCCTGTGCTTACTGCTGTTTCTTCCATATGCCGGTAATGGGCTGAAAACGCCTGTTTTGGGACTCTGCAGAGAAGATGTTTGCAGACTGCTGAATCCACACACGGGTTTAACTCTGGAAGTTGAGTGCACACATTGACAACCGTTCTGTTAGATAGCTGCGTTTTGGATTTAGAAGCAGATATTTCCCTGTGCTTACTGCTGTTTCTTCCATATGCCGGTAATGGGCTGAAAACGCCTGTTTTGGGACTCTGCAGAGAAGATGTTTGCAGACTGCTAAATCCACACACGGGTTTAACTCTGGAAGTTGAGTGCACACATTGACAACCGTTCTGTTAGATAGCAGCGTTTTGGATTTAGAAGCAGATATTTCCCTGTGCTTACTGCTGTTTCTTCCATATGCCGGTAATGGGCTGAAAACGCCTGTTTTGGGACTCTGCAGAGAAAGTGTTTGCAGACTGCTGAATCCACACACGGGTTTAACTCTGAAAGTTGAGTGCACACATTGACAACCGTTCTGTTAGATAGCTGCGTTTTGGATTTAGAAGCAGATATTTCCCTGTGCTTACTGCTGTTTCTTCCATATGCCGGTAATGGGCTGAAAACGCCTGTTTTGGGACTCTGCAGAGAAAGTGTTTGCAGACTGCTGAATCCACACACGGGTTTAACTCTGGAAGTTGAGTGCACACATTGACAACCGTTCTGTTAGATAGCTGCGTTTTGGATTTAGAAGCAGATATTTCCCTGTGCTTACTGCTGTTTCTTCCATATGCCGGTAATGGGCTGAAAACGCCTGTTTTGGGACTCTGCAGAGAAAGTGTTTGCAGACTGCTGAATCCACACACGGGTTTAACTCTGGAAGTTGAGTGCACACATTGACAACCGTTCTGTTAGATAGCTGCGTTTTGGATTTAGAAGCAGATATTTCCCTGTGCTTACTGCTGTTTCTTCCATATGCCGGTAATGGGCTGAAAACGCCTGTTTTGGGACTCTGCAGAGAAAGTGTTTGCAGACTGCTGAATCCACACACGGGTTTAACTCTGGAAGTTGAGTGCACACATTGACAACCGTTCTGTTAGATAGCTGCGTTTTGGATTTAGAAGCAGATATTTCCCTGTGCTTACTGCTGGTTCTTCCATATGCCGGTAATGGGCTGAAAACGCCTGTTTTGGGACTCTGCAGAGAAGATGTTTGCAGACTGCTGAATCCACACACGGGTTTAACTCTGGAAGTTGAGTGCACACATTGACAACCGTTCTGTTAGATAGCTGCGTTTTGGATTTAGAAGCAGATATTTCCCTGTGCTTACTGCTGTTTCTTCCATATGCCGGTAATGGGCTGAAAACGCCTGTTTTGGGACTCTGCAGAAAAGATGTTTGCAGACTGCTGAATCCACACACGGGTTTAACTCTGGAAGTTGAGTGCACACATTGACAACCGTTCTGTTAGATAGCTGCGTTTTGGATTTAGAAGCAGATATTTCCCTGTGCTTACTGCTGTTTCTTCCATATGCCGGTAATGGGCTGAAAACGCCTGTTTTGGGACTCTGCAGAGAAGATGTTTGCAGACTGCTAAATCCACACACGGGTTTAACTCTGGAAGTTGAGTGCACACATTGACAACCGTTCTGTTAGATAGCAGCGTTTTGGATTTAGAAGCAGATATTTCCCTGTGCTTACTGCTGTTTCTTCCATATGCCGGTAATGGGCTGAAAACGCCTGTTTTGGGACTCTGCAGAGAAAGTGTTTGCAGACTGCTGAATCCACACACGGGTTTAACTCTGAAAGTTGAGTGCACACATTGACAACCGTTCTGTTAGATAGCTGCGTTTTGGATTTAGAAGCAGATATTTCCCTGTGCTTACTGCTGTTTCTTCCATATGCCGGAAATGGGCTGAAAACGCCTGTTTTGGGACTCTGCAGAAAAGATGTTTGCAGACTGCTGAATCCACACACGGGTTTAACTCTGGAAGTTGAGTGCACACATTGACAACCGTTCTGTTAGATAGCTGCGTTTTGGATTTAGAAGCAGATATTTCCCTGTGCTGACTGCTGTTTCTTCCATATGCCGGTAATGGGCTGAAAACGCCTGTTTTGGGACTCTGCAGAGAAGATGTTTGCAGACTGCTAAATCCACACACGGGTTTAACTCTGGAAGTTGAGTGCACACATTGACAACCGTTCTGTTAGATAGCAGCGTTTTGGATTTAGAAGCAGATATTTCCCTGTGCTTACTGCTGTTTCTTCCATATGCCGGTAATGGGCTGAAAACGCCTGTTTTGGGACTCTGCAGAGAAAGTGTTTGCAGACTGCTGAATCCACACACGGGTTTAACTCTGAAAGTTGAGTGCACACATTGACAACCGTTCTGTTAGATAGCTGCGTTTTGGATTTAGAAGCAGATATTTCGCTGTGCTTACTGCTGTTTCTTCCATATGCCGGTAATGGGCTGAAAACGCCTGTTTTGGGACTCTGCAGAGAAGATGTTTGCAGACTGCTGAATCCACACACGGGTTTAACTCTGGAAGTTGAGTGCACACATTGACAACCGTTCTGTTAGATAGCTGCGTTTTGGATTTAGAAGCAGATATTTCCCTGTGCTTACTGCTGTTTCTTCCATATGCCGGTAATGGGCTGAAAACGCCTGTTTTGGGACTCTGCAGAGAAAGTGTTTGCAGACTGCTGAATCCACACACGGGTTTAACTCTGGAAGTTGAGTGCACACATTGACAACCGTTCTGTTAGATAGCTGCGTTTTGGATTTAGAAGCAGATATTTCCCTGTGCTTACTGCTGTTTCTTCCATATGCCGGTAATGGGCTGAAAACGCCTGTTTTGGGACTCTGCAGAGAAAGTGTTTGCAGACTGCTGAATCCACACACGGGTTTAACTCTGGAAGTTGAGTGCACACATTGACAACCGTTCTGTTAGATAGCTGCGTTTTGGATTTAGAAGCAGATATTTCCCTGTGCTTACTGCTGTTTCTTCCATATGCCGGTAATGGGCTGAAAACGCCTGTTTTGGGACTCTGCAGAGAAGATGTTTGCAGACTGCTGAATCCACACACGGGTTTAACTCTGGAAGTTGAGTGCACACATTGACAACCGTTCTGTTAGATAGCTGCGTTTTGGATTTAGAAGCAGATATTTCCCTGTGCTTACTGCTGTTTCTTCCATATGCCGGTAATGGGCTGAAAACGCCTGTTTTGGGACTCTGCAGAAAAGATGTTTGCAGACTGCTGAATCCACACACGGGTTTAACTCTGGAAGTTGAGTGCACACATTGACAACCGTTCTGTTAGATAGCTGCGTTTTGGATTTAGAAGCAGATATTTCCCTGTGCTTACTGCTGTTTCTTCCATATGCCGGTAATGGGCTGAAAACGCCTGTTTTGGGACTCTGCAGAGAAGATGTTTGCAGACTGCTGAATCCACACACGGGTTTATCTCTGGAAGTTGAGTGCACACATTGACAACCGTTCTGTTAGATAGCTGCGTTTTGGATTTAGAAGCAGATATTTCCCTGTGCTTACTGCTGTTTCTTCCATATGCCGGTAATGGGCTGAAAACGCCTGTTTTGGGACTCTGCAGAGAAGATGTTTGCAGACTGCTGAATCCACACACGGGTTTAACTCTGGAAGTTGAGTGCACACATTGACAACCGTTCTGTTAGATAGCTGCGTTTTGGATTTAGAAGCAGATATTTCCCTGTGCTTACTGCTGTTTCTTCCATATGCCGGTAATGGGCTGAAAACGCCTGTTTTGGGACTCTGCAGAGAAGATGTTTGCAGACTGCTGAATCCACACACGGGTTTATCTCTGGAAGTTGAGTGCACACATTGACAACCGTTCTGTTAGATAGCTGCGTTTTGGATTTAGAAGCAGATATTTCCCTGTGCTTACTGCTGTTTCTTCCATATGCCGGTAATGGGCTGAAAACGCCTGTTTTGGGACTCTGCAGAGAAAGTGTTTGCAGACTGCTGAATCCACACACGGGTTTAACTCTGGAAGTTGAGTGCACACATTGACAACCGTTCTGTTAGATAGCTGCGTTTTGGATTTAGAAGCAGATATTTCCCTGTGCTTACTGCTGTTTCTTCCATATGCCGGTAATGGGCTGAAAACGCCTGTTTTGGGACTCTGCAGAGAAGATGTTTGCAGACTGCTGAATCCACACACGGGTTTAACTCTGGAAGTTGAGTGCACACATTGACAACCGTTCTGTTAGATAGCTGCGTTTTGGATTTAGAAGCAGATATTTCCCTGTGCTTACTGCTGTTTCTTCCATATGCCGGTAATGGGCTGAAAACGCCTGTTTTGGGACTCTGCAGAGAAGATGTTTGCAGACTGCTGAATCCACACACGGGTTTATCTCTGGAAGTTGAGTGCACACATTGACAACCGTTCTGTTAGATAGCTGCGTTTTGGATTTAGAAGCAGATATTTCCCTGTGCTTACTGCTGTTTCTTCCATATGCCGGTAATGGGCTGAAAACGCCTGTTTTGGGACTCTGCAGAGAAAGTGTTTGCAGACTGCTGAATCCACACACGGGTTTAACTCTGGAAGTTGAGTGCACACATTGACAACCGTTCTGTTAGATAGCTGCGTTTTGGATTTAGAAGCAGATATTTCCCTGTGCTTACTGCTGTTTCTTCCATATGCCGGTAATGGGCTGAAAACGCCTGTTTTGGGACTCTGCAGAGAAAGTGTTTGCAGACTGCTGAATCCACACACGGGTTTAACTCTGGAAGTTGAGTGCACACATTGACAACCGTTCTGTTAGATAGCTGCGTTTTGTATTTAGAAGCAGATACTTCCCTGTGCTTACTGCTGTTTCTTCCATATGCCGGTAATGGGCTGAAAACGCCTGTTTTGGGACTCTGCAGAGAAAGTGTTTGCAGACTGCTGAATCCACACACGGGTTTAACTCTGGAAGTTGAGTGCACACATTGACAACCGTTCTGTTAGATAGCTGCGTTTTGGATTTAGAAGCAGATATTTCCCTGTGCTTACTGCTGTTTCTTCCATATGCCGGTAATGGGCTGAAAACGCCTGTTTTGGGACTCTGCAGAGAAGATGTTTGCAGACTGCTGAATCCACACACGGGTTTAACTCTGGAAGTTGAGTGCACACATTGACAACCGTTCTGTTAGATAGCTGCGTTTTGGATTTAGAAGCAGATATTTCCCTGTGCTTACTGCTGTTTCTTCCATATGCCGGTAATGGGCTGAAAACGCCTGTTTTGGGACTCTGCAGAGAAGATGTTTGCAGACTGCGAAATCCACACACGGGTTTAACTCTGGAAGTTGAGTGCACACATTGACAACCGTTCTGTTAGATAGCAGCGTTTTGGATTTAGAAGCAGATATTTCCCTGTGCTTACTGCTGTTTCTTCCATATGCCGGTAATGGGCTGAAAACGCCTGTTTTGGGACTCTGCAGAGAAAGTGTTTGCAGACTGCTGAATCCACACACGGGTTTAACTCTGAAAGTTGAGTGCACACATTGACAACCGTTCTGTTAGATAGCTGCGTTTTGGATTTAGAAGCAGATATTGCCCTGTGCTTACTGCTGTTTCTTCCATATGCCGGTAATGGGCTGAAAACGCCTGTTTTGGGACTCTGCAGAGAAGATGTTTGCAGACTGCTGAATCCACACACGGGTTTAACTCTGGAAGTTGAGTGCACACATTGACAACCGTTCTGTTAGATAGCTGCGTTTTGGATTTAGAAGCAGATATTTCCCTGTGCTTACTGCTGTTTCTTCCATATGCCGGTAATGGGCTGAAAACGCCTGTTTTGGGACTCTGCAGAGAAAGTGTTTGCAGGCTGCTGAATCCACACACGGGTTTAACTCTGGAAGTTGAGTGCACACATTGACAACCGTTCTGTTAGATAGCTGCGTTTTGGATTTAGAAGCAGATATTTCCCTGTGCTTACTGCTGTTTCTTCCATATGCCGGTAATGGGCTGAAAACGCCTGTTTTGGGACTCTGCAGAGAAAGTGTTTGCAGACTGCTGAATCCACACACGGGTTTAACTCTGGAAGTTGAGTGCACACATTGACAACCGTTCTGTTAGATAGCTGCGTTTTGGATTTAGAAGCAGATATTTCCCTGTGCTTACTGCTGTTTCTTCCATATGCCGGTAATGGGCTGAAAACGCCTCTTTTGGGACTCTGCAGAGAAAGTGTTTGCAGACTGCTGAATCCACACACGGGTTTAACTCTGGAAGTTGAGTGCACACATTGACAACCGTTCTGTTAGATAGCTGCGTTTTGGATTTAGAAGCAGATATTTCCCTGTGCTTACTGCTGTTTCTTCCATATGCCGGTAATGGGCTGAAAACGCCTGTTTTGGGACTCTGCAGATAAGATGTTTGCAGACTGCTGAATCCACACACGGGTTTAACCCTGGAAGTTGAGTGCACACATTGACAACCGTTCTGTTAGATAGCTGCGTTTTGGATTTAGAAGCAGATATTTCCCTGTGCTTACTGCTGTCTCTTCCATATGCCGGTAATGGGCTGAAAACGCCTGTTTTGGGACTCTGCAGAGAAAGTGTTTGCAGACTGCTGAATCCACACACGGGTTTAACTCTGGAAGTTGAGTGCACACATTGACAACCGTTCTGTTAGATAGCTGCGTTTTGGATTTAGAAGCAGATATTTCCCTGTGCTTACTGCTGTTTCTTCCATATGCCGGTAATGGGCTGAAAACGCCTGTTTTGGGACTCTGCAGAGAAGATGTTTGCAGACTGCTGAATCCACACACGGGTTTAACTCTGGAAGTTGAGTGCACACATTGACAACCGTTCTGTTAGATAGCTGCGTTTTTGATTTAGAAGCAGATATTTCCCTGTGCTTACTGCTGTTTCTTCCATATGCCGGTAATGGGCTGAAAACGCCTGTTTTGGGACTCTGCAGAGAAAGTGTTTGCAGACTGCTGAATCCACACACGGGTTTAACTCTGGAAGTTGAGTGAACACATTGACAACCGTTCTGTTAGATAGCTGCGTTTTGGATTTAGAAGCAGATATTTCCCTGTGCTTACTGCTGTTTCTTCCATATGCCGGTAATGGGCTGAAAACGCCTGTTTTGGGACTCTGCAGAGAAGATGTTTGCAGACTGCTGAATCCACACACGGGTTTAACTCTGGAAGTTGAGTGCACACATTGACAACCGTTCTGTTAGATAGCTGCGTTTTGGATTTAGAAGCAGATATTTCCCTGTGCTTACTGCTGTTTCTTCCATATGCTGGTAATGGGCTGAAAACGCCTGTTTTGGGACTCTGCAGAGAAAGTGTTTGCAGACTGCTGAATCCACACACGGGTTTAACTCTGGAAGTTGAGTGCACACATTGACAACCGTTCTGTTAGATAGCTGCGTTTTGGATTTAGAAGCAGATATTTCCCTGTGCTTACTGCTGTTTCTTCCATATGCCGGTAATGGCTGAAAACGCCTGTTTTGGGACTCTGCAGAGAAGATGTTTGCAGACTGCTGAATCCACACACGGGTTTAACTCTGGAAGTTGAGTGCACACATTGACAACCGTTCTGTTAGATAGCTGCGTTTTGGATTTAGAAGCAGATATTTCCCTGTGCTTACTGCTGTTTCTTCCATATGCCGGTAATGGGCTGAAAACGCCTGTTTTGGGACTCTGCAGAGAAGATGTTTGCAGACTCCTGAATCCACACACGGGTTTAACTCTGGAAGTTGAGTGCACACATTGACAACCGTTCTGTTAGATAGCTGCGTTTTGGATTTAGAAGCAGATATTTCCCTGTGCTTACTGCTGTTTCTTCCATATGCCGGTAATGGGCTGAAAACGCCTGTTTTGGGACTCTGCAGAGAAAGTGTTTGCAGACTGCTGAATCCACACACGGGTTTAACTCTGGAAGTTGAGTGCACACATTGACAACCGTTCTGTTAGATAGCTGCGTTTTGGATTTAGAAGCTGATATTTCCCTGTGCTGACTGCTGTTTCTTCCATATGCCGGTAATGGGCTGAAAACGCCTGTTTTGGGACTCTGCAGAGAAAGTGTTTGCAGACTGCTGAATCTACACACGGGTTTAACTCTGGAAGTTGAGTGCACACATTGACAACCGTTCTGTTAGATAGCTGCGTTTTGGATTTAGAAGCAGATATTTCCCTGTGCTTACTGCTGTTTCTTCCATATGCCGGTAATGGGCTGAAAACGCCTGTTTTGGGACTCTGCAGAGAAGATGTTTGCAGACTGCTGAATCCACACACGGGTTTAACTCTGGAAGTTGAGTGCACACATTGACAACCGTTCTGTTAGATAGCTGCGTTTTGGATTTAGAAGCAGATATTTCCCTGTGCTTACTGCTGTTTCTTCCATATGCCGGTAATGGGCTGAAAACGCCTGTTTTGGGACTCTGCAGAGAAGATGTTTGCAGACTGCTGAATCCACACACGGGTTTAACTCTGGAAGTTGAGTGCACACATTGACAACCGTTCTGTTAGATAGCTGCGTTTTGGATTTAGAAGCAGATATTTCCCTGTGCTTACTGCTGTTTCTTCCATATGCCGGTAATGGGCTGAAAACGCCTGTTTTGGGACTCTGCAGAGAAGATGTTTGCAGACTGCTGAATCCACACACGGGTTTATCTCTGGAAGTTGAGTGCACACATTGACAACCGTTCTGTTAGATAGCTGCGTTTTGGATTTAGAAGCAGATATTTCCCTGTGCTTACTGCTGTTTCTTCCATATGCCGGTAATGGGCTGAAAACGCCTGTTTTGGGACTCTGCAGAGAAAGTGTTTGCAGACTGCTGAATCCACACACGGGTTTAACTCTGGAAGTTGAGTGCACACATTGACAACCGTTCTGTTAGATAGCTGCGTTTTGGATTTAGAAGCAGATATTTCCCTGTGCTTACTGCTGTTTCTTCCATATGCCGGTAATGGGCTGAAAACGCCTGTTTTGGGACTCTGCAGAGAAGATGTTTGCAGACTGCTGAATCCACACACGGGTTTAACTCTGGAAGTTGAGTGCACACATTGACAACCGTTCTGTTAGATAGCTGCGTTTTGGATTTAGAAGCAGATATTTCCCTGTGCTTACTGCTGTTTCTTCCATATGCCGGTAATGGGCTGAAAACGCCTGTTTTGGGACTCTGCAGAGAAAGTGTTTGCAGACTGCTGAATCCACACACGGGTTTAACTCTGGAAGTTGAGTGCACACATTGACAACCGTTCTGTTAGATAGCTGCGTTTTGGATTTAGAAGCAGATATTTCCCTGTGCTTACTGCTGTTTCTTCCATATGCCGGGTAATGGCTGAAAACGCCTGTTTTGGGACTCTGCAGAGAAGATGTTTGCAGACTGCTGAATCCACACACGGGTTTAACTCTGGAAGTTGAGTGCACACATTGACAACCGTTCTGTTAGATAGCTGCGTTTTGGATTTAGAAGCAGATATTTCCCTGTGCTTACTGCTGTTTCTTCCATATGCCGGTAATGGGCTGAAAACGCCTGTTTTGGGACTCTGCAGAGAAAGTGTTTGCAGACTGCTGAATCCACACACGGGTTTAACTCTGGAAGTTGAGTGCACACATTGACAACCGTTCTGTTAGATAGCTGCGTTTTGGATTTAGAAGCAGATATTTCCCTGTGCTTACTGCTGTTTCTTCCATATGCCGGTAATGGGCTGAAAACGCCTGTTTTGGGACTCTGCAGAGAAAGTGTTTGCAGACTGCTGAATCCACACACGGGTTTATCTCTGGAAGTTGAGTGCACACATTGACAACCGTTCTGTTAGATAGCTGCGTTTTGATTTAGAAGCAGATATTTCCCTGGGCTTACTGCTGTTTCTTCCATATGCCGGTAATGGGCTGAAAACGCCTGTTTTGGGACTCTGCAGAGAAGATGTTTGCAGACTGCTGAATCCACACACGGGTTTAACTCTGGAAGTTGAGTGCACACATTGACAACCGTTCTGTTAGATAGCTGCGTTTTGGATTTAGAAGCAGATATTTCCCTGTGCTTACTGCTGTTTCTTCCATATGCCGGTAATGGGCTGAAAACGCCTGTTTTGGGACTCTGCAGAGAAAGTGTTTGCAGACTGCTGAATCCACACACGGGTTTAACTCTGGAAGTTGAGTGCACACATTGACAACCGTTCTGTTAGATAGCTGCGTTTTGGATTTAGAAGCAGATATTTCCCTGTGCTGACTGCTGTTTCTTCCATATGCCGGTAATGGGCTGAAAACGCCTGTTTTGGGACTCTGCAGAGAAAGTGTTTGCAGACTGCTGAATCCACACACGGGTTTAACTCTGGAAGTTGAGTGCACACATTGACAACCGTTCTGTTAGATAGCTGCGTTTTGGATTTAGAAGCAGATATTTCCCTGTGCTTACTGCTGTTTCTTCCATATGCCGGTAATGGTCTGAAAACGCCTCTTTTGGGACTCTGCAGAGAAAGTGTTTGCAGACTGCTGAATCCACACACGGGTTTAACTCTGGAAGTTGAGTGCACACATTGACAACCGTTCTGTTAGATAGCTGCGTTTTGGATTTAGAAGCAGATATTTCCCTGTGCTTACTGCTGTTTCTTCCATATGCCGGTAATGGGCTGAAAACGCCTGTTTTAGGACTCTGCAGAGAAAGTGTTTGCAGACTGCTGAATCCACACACGGGTTTAACTCTGGAAGTTGAGTGCACACATTGACAACCGTTCTGTTAGATAGCTGCGTTTTGGATTTAGAAGCAGATATTTCCCTGTGCTTACTGCTGTTTCTTCCATATGCCGGTAATGGGCTGAAAACGCCTGTTTTGGGACTCTGCAGAGAAAGTGTTTGCAGACTGCTGAATCCACACACGGGTTTAACTCTGGAAGTTGAGTGCACACATTGACAACCGTTCTGTTAGATAGCTGCGTTTTGGATTTAGAAGCAGATATTTCCCTGTGCTTACTGCTGTTTCTTCCATATGCCG
The DNA here is from genome assembly GCF_030222135.1 of Aotus nancymaae. Lineage (NCBI taxonomy): Eukaryota > Metazoa > Chordata > Mammalia > Primates > Aotidae > Aotus > Aotus nancymaae. Next base: position 143,387 of record NW_026989048.1, read on the forward strand.
GTAATGGGCTGAAAACGCCTCTTTTGGGACTCTGCAGAGAAGATGTTTGCAGACTGCTGAATCCACACACGGGTTTAACTCTGGAAGTTGAGTGCACACATTGACAACCGTTCTGTTAGATAGCTGCGTTTTGGATTTAGAAGCAGATATTTCCCTGTGCTTACTGCTGTTTCTTCCATATGCCGGTAATGGGCTGAAAACGCCTGTTTTGGGACTCTGCAGAGAAGATGTTTGCAGACTGCTAAATCCACACACGGGTTTAACTCTGGAAGTTGAGTGCACACATTGACAACCGTTCTGTTAGATAGCAGCGTTTTGGATTTAGAAGCAGATATTTCCCTGTGCTTACTGCTGTTTCTTCCATATGCCGGTAATGGGCTGAAAACGCCTGTTTTGGGACTCTGCAGAGAAAGTGTTTGCAGACTGCTGAATCCACACACGGGTTTAACTCTGGAAGTTGAGTGCACACATTGACAACCGTTCTGTTAGATAGCTGCGTTTTGGATTTAGAAGCAGATATTTCCCTGTGCTTACTGCTGTTTCTTCCATATGCCGGTAATGGGCTGAAAACGCCTGTTTTGGGACTCTGCAGAGAAAGTGTTTGCAGACTGCTGAATCCACACACGGGTTTAACTCTGGAAGTTGAGTGCACACATTGACAACCGTTCTGTTAGATAGCTGCGTTTTGGATTTAGAAGCAGATATTTCCCTGTGCTTACTGCTGTTTCTTCCATATGCCGGTAATGGGCTGAAAACGCCTGTTTTGGGACTCTGCAGAGAAAGTGTTTGCAGACTGCTGAATCCACACACGGGTTTAACTCTGGAAGTTGAGTGCACACATTGACAACCGTTCTGTTAGATAGCTGCGTTTTGGATTTAGAAGCAGATATTTCCCTGTGCTGACTGCTGTTTCTTCCATATGCCGGTAATGGGCTGAAAACGCCTGTTTTGGGACTCTGCAGAGAAAGTGTTTGCAGACTGCTGAATCCACACACGGGTTTAACTCTGGAAGTTGAGTGCACACATTGACAACCGTTCTGTTAGATAGCTGCGTTTTGGATTTAGAAGCAGATATTTCCCTGTGCTTACTGCTGTTTCTTCCATATGCCGGTAATGGGCTGAAAACGCCTGTTTTGGGACTCTGCAGAGAAAGTGTTTGCAGACTGCTGAATCCACACACGGGTTTAACTCTGGAAGTTGAGTGCACACATTGACAACCGTTCTGTTAGATAGCTGCGTTTTGGATTTAGAAGCAGATATTTCCCTGTGCTTACTGCTGTTTCTTCCATATGCCGGTAATGGGCTGAAAACGCCTGTTTTGGGACTCTGCAGAGAAGATGTTTGCAGACTGCTGAATCCACACACGGGTTTAACTCTGGAAGTTGAGTGCACACATTGACAACCGTTCTGTTAGATAGCTGCGTTTTGGATTTAGAAGCAGATATTTCCCTGTGCTTACTGCTGTTTCTTCCATATGCCGGTAATGGGCTGAAAACGCCTGTTTTGGGACTCTGCAGAGAAGATGTTTGCAGACTGCTAAATCCACACACGGGTTTAACTCTGGAAGTTGAGTGCACACATTGACAACCGTTCTGTTAGATAGCAGCGTTTTGGATTTAGAAGCAGATATTTCCCTGTGCTTACTGCTGTTTCTTCCATATGCCGGTAATGGGCTGAAAACGCCTGTTTTGGGACTCTGCAGAGAAAGTGTTTGCAGACTGCTGAATCCACACACGGGTTTAACTCTGAAAGTGGAGTGCACACATTGACAACCGTTCTGTTAGATAGCTGCGTTTTGGATTTAGAAGCAGATATTTCCCTGTGCTTACTGCTGTTTCTTCCATATGCCGGTAATGGGCTGAAAACGCCTGTTTTGGGACTCTGCAGAGAAGATGTTTGCAGACTGCTGAATCCACACACGGGTTTAACTCTGGAAGTTGAGTGCACACATTGACAACCGTTCTGTTAGATAGCTGCGTTTTGGATTTAGAAGCAGATATTTCCCTGTGCTTACTGCTGTTTCTTCCATATGCCGGTAATGGGCTGAAAACGCCTGTTTTGGGACTCTGCAGAGAAAGTGTTTGCAGACTGCTGAATCCACACACGGGGTTTAACTCTGGAAGTTGAGTGCACACATTGACAACAGTTCTGTTAGATAGCTGCGTTTTGGATTTAGAAGCAGATATTTCCCTGTGCTTACTGCTGTTTCTTCCTTATGCCGGTAATGGGCTGAAAACGCCTGTTTTGGGACTCTGCAGAGAAAGTGTTTGCAGACTGCTGAATCCACACACGGGTTTAACTCTGGAAGTTGAGTGCACACATTGACAACCGTTCTGTTAGATAGCTGCGTTTTGGATTTAGAAGCAGTTATTTCCCTGTGCTTACTGCTGTTTCTTCCATATGCCGGTAATGGGCTGAAAACGCCTGTTTTGGGACTCTGCAGAGAAAGTGTTTGCAGACTGCTGAATCCACACACGGGTTTTAACTCTGGAAGTTGAGTGCACACATTGACAACCGTTCTGTTAGATAGCTGCGTTTTGGATTTAGAAGCAGATATTTCCCTGTGCTTACTGCTGTTTCTTCCATATGCCGGTAATGGGCTGAAAACGCCTGTTTTGGGACTCTGCAGAGAAAGTGTTTGCAGACTGCTGAATCCACACACGGGTTTAACTCTGGAAGTTGAGTGCACACATTGACAACCGTTCTGTTAGATAGCTGCGTTTTGGATTTAGAAGCAGATATTTCCCTGTGCTGACTGCTGTTTCTTCCATATGCCGGTAATGGGCTGAAAACGCCTGTTTTGGGACTCTGCAGAGAAAGTGTTTGCAGACTGCTGAATCCGCACACGGGTTTAACTCTGGAAGTTGAGTGCACACATTGACAACCGTTCTGTTAGATAGCTGCGTTTTGGATTTAGAAGCAGATATTTCCCTGTGCTTACTGCTGTTTTCTTCCATATGCCGGTAATGGGCTGAAAACGCCTGTTTTGGGACTCTGCAGAGAAAGTGTTTGCAGACTGCTGAATCCACACACGGGTTTAACTCTGGAAGTTGAGTGCACACATTGACAACCGTTCTGTTAGATAGCTGCGTTTTGGATTTAGAAGCAGATATTTCCCTGTGCTTACTGCTGTTTCTTCCATATGCCGGTAATGGGCTGAAAACGCCTGTTTTGGGACTCTGCAGAGAAAGTGTTTGCAGACTGCTGAATCCACACACGGGTTTAACTCTGGAAGTTGAGTGCACACATTGACAACCGTTCTGTTAGATAGCTGCGTTTTGGATTTAGAAGCAGATATTTCCCTGTGCTTACTGCTGTTTCTTCCATATGCCGGTAATGGGCTGAAAACGCCTGTTTTGGGACTCTGCAGAGAAAGTGTTTGCAGACTGCTGAATCCACACACGGGTTTAACTCTGGAAGTTGAGTGCACACATTGACAACCGTTCTGTTAGATAGCTGCGTTTTGGATTTAGAAGCAGATATTTCCCTGTGCTTACTGCTGTTTCTTCCATATGCCGGTAATGGGCTGAAAACGCCTGTTTTGGGACTCTGCAGAGAAAGTGTTTGCAGACTGCTGAATCCACACACGGGTTTAACTCTGGAAGTTGAGTGCACACATTGACAACCGTTCTGTTAGATAGCTGCGTTTTGGATTTAGAAGCAGATATTTCCCTGTGCTTACTGCTGTTTCTTCCATATGCCGGTAATGGGCTGAAAACGCCTGTTTTGGGACTCTGCAGAGAAAGTGTTTGCAGACTGCTGAATCCACACACGGGTTTAACTCTGGAAGTTGAGTGCACACATTGACAACCGTTCTGTTAGATAGCTGCGTTTTGGATTTAGAAGCAGATATTTCCCTGTGCTGACTGCTGTTTCTTCCATATGCCGGTAATGGGCTGAAAACGCCTGTTTTGGGACTCTGCAGAGAAAGTGTTTGCAGACTGCTGAATCCACACACGGGTTTAACTCTGGAAGTTGAGTGCACACATTGACAACCGTTCTGTTAGATAGCTGCGTTTTGGATTTAGAAGCAGATATTTCCCTGTGCTTACTGCTGTTTCTTCCATATGCCGGTAATGGGCTGAAAACGCCTGTTTTGGGACTCTGCAGAGAAGATGTTTGCAGACTGCTGAATCCACACACGGGTTTAACTCTGGAAGTTGAGTGCACACATTGACAACCGTTCTGTTAGATAGCTGCGTTTTGGATTTAGAAGCAGATATTTCCCTGTGCTTACTGCTGTTTCTTCCATATGCCGGTAATGGGCTGAAAACGCCTGTTTTGGGACTCTGCAGAGAAGATGTTTGCAGACTGCTAAATCCACACACGGGTTTAACTCTGGAAGTTGAGTGCACACATTGACAACCGTTCTGTTAGATAGCAGCGTTTTGGATTTAGAAGCAGATATTTCCCTGTGCTTACTGCTGTTTCTTCCATATGCCGGTAATGGGCTGAAAACGCCTGTTTTGGGACTCTGCAGAGAAAGTGTTTGCAGACTGCTGAATCCACACACGGGTTTAACTCTGAAAGTTGAGTGCACACATTGACAACCGTTCTGTTAGATAGCTGCGTTTTGGATTTAGAAGCAGATATTTCCCTGTGCTTACTGCTGTTTCTTCCATATGCCGGTAATGGGCTGAAAACGCCTGTTTTGGGACTCTGCAGAGAAGATGTTTGCAGACTGCTGAATCCACACACGGGTTTAACTCTGGAAGTTGAGTGCACACATTGACAACCGTTCTGTTAGATAGCTGCGTTTTGGATTTAGAAGCAGATATTTCCCTGTGCTTACTGCTGTTTCTTCCATATGCCGGTAATGGGCTGAAAACGCCTGTTTTGGGACTCTGCAGAGAAAGTGTTTGCAGACTGCTGAATCCACACACGGGTTTAACTCTGGAAGTTGAGTGCACACATTGACAACCGTTCTGTTAGATAGCAGCGTTTTGGATTTAGAAGCAGATATTTCCCTGTGCTTACTGCTGTTTCTTCCATATGCCGGTAATGGGCTGAAAAACGCCTGTTTTGGGACTCTGCAGAGAAAGTGTTTGCAGACTGCTGAATCCACACACGGGTTTAACTCTGGAAGTTGAGTGCACACATTGACAACCGTTCTGTTAGATAGCTGCGTTTTGGATTTAGAAGCAGATATTTCCCTGTGCTTACTGCTGTTTCTTCCATATGCCGGTAATGGGCTGAAAACGCCTGTTTTGGGACTCTGCAGAGAAAGTGTTTGCAGACTGCTGAATCCACACACGGGTTTAACTCTGGAAGTTGAGTGCACACATTGACAACCGTTCTGTTAGATAGCTGCGTTTTGGATTTAGAAGCAGATATTTCCCTGTGCTTACTGCTGTTTCTTCCATATGCCGGTAATGGGCTGAAAACGCCTGTTTTGGGACTCTGCAGAGAAAGTGTTTGCAGACTGCTGAATCCACACACGGGTTTAACTCTGGAAGTTGAGTGCACACATTGACAACCGTTCTGTTAGGTAGCTGCGTTTTGGATTTAGAAGCAGATATTTCCCTGTGCTTACTGCTGTTTCTTCCATATGCCGGTAATGGGCTGAAAACGCCTGTTTTGGGACTCTGCAGAGAAAGTGTTTGCAGACTGCTGAATCCACACACGGGTTTAACTCTGGAAGTTGAGTGCACACATTGACAACCGTTCTGTTAGATAGCTGCGTTTTGGATTTAGAAGCAGATATTTCCCTGTGCTTACTGCTGTTTCTTCCATATGCCGGTAATGGGCTGAAAACGCCTGTTTTGGGACTCTGCAGAGAAGATGTTTGCAGACTGCTGAATCCACACACGGGTTTAACTCTGGAAGTTGAGTGCACACATTGACAACCGTTCTGTTAGATAGCTGCGTTTTGGAAATAGAAGCAGATATTTCCCTGTGCTTACTGCTGTTTCTTCCATATGCCGGTAATGGGCTGAAAACGCCTGTTTTGGGACTCTGCAGAGAAGATGTTTGCAGACTGCTAAATCCACACACGGGTTTAACTCTGGAAGTTGAGTGCACACATTGACAACCGTTCTGTTAGATAGCAGCGTTTTGGATTTAGAAGCAGATATTTCCCTGTGCTTACTGCTGTTTCTTCCATATGCCGGTAATGGGCTGAAAACGCCTGTTTTGGGACTCTGCAGAGAAAGTGTTTGCAGACTGCTGAATCCACACACGGGTTTAACTCTGAAAGTGGAGTGCACACATTGACAACCGTTCTGTTAGATAGCTGCGTTTTGGATTTAGAAGCAGATATTTCCCTGTGCTTACTGCTGTTTCTTCCATATGCCGGTAATGGGCTGAAAACGCCTGTTTTGGGACTCTGCAGAGAAGATGTTTGCAGACTGCTGAATCCACACACGGGTTTAACTCTGGAAGTTGAGTGCACACATTGACAACCGTTCTGTTAGATAGCTGCGTTTTGGATTTAGAAGCAGATATTTCCCTGTGCTTACTGCTGTTTCTTCCATATGCCGGTAATGGGCTGAAAACGCCTGTTTTGGGACTCTGCAGAGAAAGTGTTTGCAGACTGCTGAATCCACACACGGGTTTAACTCTGGAAGTTGAGTGCACACATTGACAACCGTTCTGTTAGATAGCTGCGTTTTGGATTTAGAAGCAGATATTTCCCTGTGCTTACTGCTGTTTCTTCCATATGCCGGTAATGGGCTGAAAACGCCTTTTTTGGGACTCTGCAGAGAAAGTGTTTGCAGACTGCTGAATCCACACACGGGTTTAACTCTGGAAGTTGAGTGCACACATTGACAACCGTTCTGTTAGATAGCTGCGTTTTGGATTTAGAAGCAGATATTTCCCTGTGCTTACTGCTGTTTCTTCCATATGCCGGTAATGGGCTGAAAACGCCTGTTTTGGGACTCTGCAGAGAAAGTGTTTGCAGACTGCTGAATCCACACACGGGTTTAACTCTGGAAGTTGAGTGCACACATTGACAACCGTTCTGTTAGATAGCTGCGTTTTGGATTTAGAAGCAGATATTTCCCTGTGCTTACTGCTGTTTCTTCCATATGCCGGTAATGAGCTGAAAACGCATGTTTTGGGACTCTGCAGAGAAAGTGTTTGCAGACTGCTGAATCCACACACGGGTTTAACTCTGGAAGTTGAGTGCACACATTGACAACCGTTCTGTTAGATAGCTGCGTTTTGGATTTAGAAGCAGATATTTCCCTGTGCTTACTGCTGTTTCTTCCATATGCCGGTAAAGGGCTGAAAACGCCTGTTTTGGGACTCTGCAGAGAAGATGTTTGCAGACTGCTGAAACCACAAACGGGTTTAACTCTGGAAGTTGAGTGCACACATTGACAACCGTTCTGTTAGATAGCTGCGTTTTGGATTTAGAAGCAGATATTTCCCTGTGCTTACTGCTGTTTCTTCCATATGCCGGTAATGGGCTGAAAACGCCTGTTTTGGGACTCTGCAGAGAAGATGTTTGCAGACTGCTGAATCCACACACGGGTTTAACTCTGGAAGTTGAGTGCACACATTGACAACCGTTCTGTTAGATAGCTGCGTTTTGGATTTAGAAGCAGATATTTCCCTGTGCTTACTGCTGTTTCTTCCATATGCCGGTAATGGGCTGAAAACGCCTGTTTTGGGACTCTGCAGAGAAGATGTTTGCAGACTGCTGAATCCACACACGGGGTTAACTCTGGAAGTTGAGTGCACACATTGACAACCGTTCTGTTAGATAGCTGCGTTTTGGATTTAGAAGCAGATATTTCCCTGTGCTTACTGCTGTTTCTTCCATATGCCGGTAATGGGCTGAAAACGCCTGTTTTGGGACTCTGCAGAGAAAGTGTTTGCAGACTGCTGAATCCACACACGGGTTTAACTCTGGAAGTTGAGTGCACACATTGACAACCGTTCTGTTAGATAGCTGCGTTTTGGATTTAGAAGCAGATATTTCCCTGTGCTTACTGCTGTTTCTTCCATATGCCGGTAAAGGGCTGAAAACGCCTGTTTTGGGACTCTGCAGAGAAGATGTTTGCAGACTGCTGAAACCACAAACGGGTTTAACTCTGGAAGTTGAGTGCACACATTGACAACCGTTCTGTTAGATAGCTGCGTTTTGGATTTAGAAGCAGATATTTCCCTGTGCTTACTGCTGTTTCTTCCATATGCCGGTAATGGGCTGAAAACGCCTGTTTTGGGACTCTGCAGAGAAGATGTTTGCAGACTGCTGAATCCACACACGGGTTTAACTCTGGAAGTTGAGTGCACACATTGACAACCGTTCTGTTAGATAGCTGCGTTTTGGATTTAGAAGCAGATATTTCCCTGTGCTTACTGCTGTTTCTTCCATATGCCGGTAATGGGCTGAAAACGCCTGTTTTGGGACTCTGCAGAGAAGATGTTTGCAGACTGCTGAATCCACACACGGGGTTAACTCTGGAAGTTGAGTGCACACATTGACAACCGTTCTGTTAGATAGCTGCGTTTTGGATTTAGAAGCAGATATTTCCCTGTGCTTACTGCTGTTTCTTCCATATGCCGGTAATGGGCTGAAAACGCCTGTTTTGGGACTCTGCAGAGAAAGTGTTTGCAGACTGCTGAATCCACACACGGGTTTAACTCTGGAAGTTGAGTGCACACATTGACAACCGTTCTGTTAGATAGCTGCGTTTTGGATTTAGAAGCAGATATTTCCCTGTGCTGACTGCTGTTTCTTCCATATGCTGGTAATGGGCTGAAAACGCCTGTTTTGGGACTCTGCAGAGAAAGTGTTTGCAGACTGCTGAATCCACACACGGGTTTAACTCTGGAAGTTGAGTGCACACATTGACAACCGTTCTGTTAGATAGCTGCGTTTTGGATTTAGAAGCAGATATTTCCCTGTGCTTACTGCTGTTTCTTCCATATGCCGGTAATGGGCTGAAAACGCCTGTTTTGGGACTCTGCGGAGAAAGTGTTTGCAGACTTCTGAATCCACACACGGGTTTAACTCTGGAAGTTGAGTGCACACATTGACAACCGTTCTGTTAGATAGCTGCGTTTTGGATTTAGAAGCAGATATTTCCCTGTGCTTACTGCTGTTTCTTCCATATGCCGGTAATGGGCTGAAAACGCCTGTTTTGGGATCTGCAGAGAAAGTGTTTGCAGACTGCTGAATCCACACACGGGTTTAACTCTGGAAGTTGAGTGCACACATTGACAACCGTTCTGTTAGATAGCTGCGTTTTGGATTTAGAAGCAGATATTTCCCTGTGCTTACTGCTGTTTCTTCCATATGCCGGTAATGGGCTGAAAACGCCTGTTTTGGGACTCTGCCGAGAAAGTGTTTGCAGACTGCTGAATCCACACACGGGTTTAACTCTGGAAGTTGAGTGCACACATTGACAACCGTTCTGTTAGATAGCTGCGTTTTGGATTTAGAAGCAGATATTTCCCTGTGCTTACTGCTGTTTCTTCCATATGCCGGTAATGGGCTGAAAACGCCTGTTTTGGGACTCTGCAGAGAAAGTGTTTGCAGACTGCTGAATCCACACACGGGTTTAACTCTGGAAGTTGAGTGCACACATTGACAACCGTTCTGTTAGATAGCTGCGTTTTGGATTTAGAAGCAGATATTTCCCTGTGCTTACTGCTGTTTCTTCCATATGCCGGTAATGGGCTGAAAACGCCTGTTTTGGGACTCTGCAGAGAAAGTGTTTGCAGACTGCTGAATCCACACACGGGTTTAACTCTGGAAGTTGAGTGCACACATTGACAACCGTTCTGTTAGATAGCTGCGTTTTGGATTTAGAAGCAGATATTTCCCTGTGCTTACTGCTGTTTCTTCCATATGCCGGTAATGGGCTGAAAACGCCTGTTTTGGGACTCTGCAGAGAAGATGTTTGCAGACTGCTAAATCCACACACGGGTTTAACTCTGGAAGTTGAGTGCACACATTGACAACCGTTCTGTTAGATAGCAGCGTTTTGGATTTAGAAGCAGATATTTCCCTGTGCTTACTGCTGTTTCTTCCATATGCCGGTAATGGGCTGAAAACGCCTGTTTTGGGACTCTGCAGAGAAAGTGTTTGCAGACTGCTGAATCCACACACGGGTTTAACTCTGAAAGTTGAGTGCACACATTGACAACCGTTCTGTTAGATAGCTGCGTTTTGGATTTAGAAGCAGATATTTCCCTGTGCTTACTGCTGTTTCTTCCATATGCCGGTAATGGGCTGAAAACGCCTGTTTTGGGACTCTGCAGAGAAGATGTTTGCAGACTGCTGAATCCACACACGGGTTTAACTCTGGAAGTTGAGTGCACACATTGACAACCGTTCTGTTAGATAGCTGCGTTTTGGATTTAGAAGCAGATATTTCCCTGTGCTTACTGCTGTTTCTTCCATATGCCGGTAATGGGCTGAAAACGCCTGTTTTGGGACTCTGCAGAGAAAGTGTTTGCAGACTGCTGAATCCACACACGGGTTTAACTCTGGAAGTTGAGTGCACACATTGACAACCGTTCTGTTAGATAGCAGCGTTTTGGATTTAGAAGCAGATATTTCCCTGTGCTTACTGCTGTTTCTTCCATATGCCGGTAATGGGCTGAAAACGCCTGTTTTGGGACTCTGCAGAGAAAGTGTTTGCAGACTGCTGAATCCACACACGGGTTTAACTCTGGAAGTTGAGTGCACACATTGACAACCGTTCTGTTAGATAGCTGCGTTTTGGATTTAGAAGCAGATATTTCCCTGTGCTTACTGCTGTTTCTTCCATATGCCGGTAATGGGCTGAAAACGCCTGTTTTGGGACTCTGCAGAGAAAGTGTTTGCAGACTGCTGAATCCACACACGGGTTTAACTCTGGAAGTTGAGTGCACACATTGACAACCGTTCTGTTAGATAGCTGCGTTTTGGATTTAGAAGCAGATATTTCCCTGTGCTTACTGCTGTTTCTTCCATATGCCGGTAATGGGCTGAAAACGCCTGTTTTGGGACTCTGCAGAGAAAGTGTTTGCAGACTGCTGAATCCACACACGGGTTTAACTCTGGAAGTTGAGTGCACACATTGACAACCGTTCTGTTAGGTAGCTGCGTTTTGGATTTAGAAGCAGATATTTCCCTGTGCTTACTGCTGTTTCTTCCATATGCCGGTAATGGGCTGAAAACGCCTGTTTTGGGACTCTGCAGAGAAAGTGTTTGCAGACTGCTGAATCCACACACGGGTTTAACTCTGGAAGTTGAGTGCACACATTGACAACCATTCTGTTAGATAGCTGCGTTTTGGATTTAGAAGCAGATATTTCCCTGTGCTTACTGCTGTTTCTTCCATATGCCGGTAATGGGCTGAAAACGCCTGTTTTGGGACTCTGCAGAGAAGATGTTTGCAGACTGCTGAATCCACACACGGGTTTAACTCTGGAAGTTGAGTGCACACATTGACAACCGTTCTGTTAGATAGCTGCGTTTTGGAAATAGAAGCAGATATTTCCCTGTGCTTACTGCTGTTTCTTCCATATGCCGGTAATGGGCTGAAAACGCCTGTTTTGGGACTCTGCAGAGAAGATGTTTGCAGACTGCTAAATCCACACACGGGTTTAACTCTGGAAGTTGAGTGCACACATTGACAACCGTTCTGTTAGATAGCAGCGTTTTGGATTTAGAAGCAGATATTTCCCTGTGCTTACTGCTGTTTCTTCCATATGCCGGTAATGGGCTGAAAACGCCTGTTTTGGGACTCTGCAGAGAAAGTGTTTGCAGACTGCTGAATCCACACACGGGTTTAACTCTGAAAGTGGAGTGCACACATTGACAACCGTTCTGTTAGATAGCTGCGTTTTGGATTTAGAAGCAGATATTTCCCTGTGCTTACTGCTGTTTCTTCCATATGCCGGTAATGGGCTGAAAACGCCTGTTTTGGGACTCTGCAGAGAAGATGTTTGCAGACTGCTGAATCCACACACGGGTTTAACTCTGGAAGTTGAGTGCACACATTGACAACCGTTCTGTTAGATAGCTGCGTTTTGGATTTAGAAGCAGATATTTCCCTGTGCTTACTGCTGTTTCTTCCATATGCCGGTAATGGGCTGAAAACGCCTGTTTTGGGACTCTGCAGAGAAAGTGTTTGCAGACTGCTGAATCCACACACGGGTTTAACTCTGGAAGTTGAGTGCACACATTGACAACCGTTCTGTTAGATAGCTGCGTTTTGGATTTAGAAGCAGATATTTCCCTGTGCTTACTGCTGTTTCTTCCATATGCCGGTAATGGGCTGAAAACGCCTTTTTTGGGACTCTGCAGAGAAAGTGTTTGCAGACTGCTGAATCCACACACGGGTTTAACTCTGGAAGTTGAGTGCACACATTGACAACCGTTCTGTTAGATAGCTGCGTTTTGGATTTAGAAGCAGATATTTCCCTGTGCTTACTGCTGTTTCTTCCATATGCCGGTAATGGGCTGAAAACGCCTGTTTTGGGACTCTGCAGAGAAAGTGTTTGCAGACTGCTGAATCCACACACGGGTTTAACTCTGGAAGTTGAGTGCACACATTGACAACCGTTCTGTTAGATAGCTGCGTTTTGGATTTAGAAGCAGATATTTCCCTGTGCTTACTGCTGTTTCTTCCATATGCCGGTAATGGGCTGAAAACGCATGTTTTGGGACTCTGCAGAGAAAGTGTTTGCAGACTGCTGAATCCACACACGGGTTTAACTCTGGAAGTTGAGTGCACACATTGACAACCGTTCTGTTAGATAGCTGCGTTTTGGATTTAGAAGCAGATATTTCCCTGTGCTTACTGCTGTTTCTTCCATATGCCGGTAAAGGGCTGAAAACGCCTGTTTTGGGACTCTGCAGAGAAGATGTTTGCAGACTGCTGAAACCACAAACGGGTTTAACTCTGGAAGTTGAGTGCACACATTGACAACCGTTCTGTTAGATAGCTGCGTTTTGGATTTAGAAGCAGATATTTCCCTGTGCTTACTGCTGTTTCTTCCATATGCCGGTAATGGGCTGAAAACGCCTGTTTTGGGACTCTGCAGAGAAGATGTTTGCAGACTGCTGAATCCACACACGGGTTTAACTCTGGAAGTTGAGTGCACACATTGACAACCGTTCTGTTAGATAGCTGCGTTTTGGATTTAGAAGCAGATATTTCCCTGTGCTTACTGCTGTTTCTTCCATATGCCGGTAATGGGCTGAAAACGCCTGTTTTGGGACTCTGCAGAGAAGATGTTTGCAGACTGCTGAATCCACACACGGGGTTAACTCTGGAAGTTGAGTGCACACATTGACAACCGTTCTGTTAGATAGCTGCGTTTTGGATTTAGAAGCAGATATTTCCCTGTGCTTACTGCTGTTTCTTCCATATGCCGGTAATGGGCTGAAAACGCCTGTTTTGGGACTCTGCAGAGAAAGTGTTTGCAGACTGCTGAATCCACACACGGGTTTAACTCTGGAAGTTGAGTGCACACATTGACAACCGTTCTGTTAGATAGCTGCGTTTTGGATTTAGAAGCAGATATTTCCCTGTGCTGACTGCTGTTTCTTCCATATGCTGGTAATGGGCTGAAAACGCCTGTTTTGGGACTCTGCAGAGAAAGTGTTTGCAGACTGCTGAATCCACACACGGGTTTAACTCTGGAAGTTGAGTGCACACATTGACAACCGTTCTGTTAGATAGCTGCGTTTTGGATTTAGAAGCAGATATTTCCCTGTGCTTACTGCTGTTTCTTCCATATGCCGGTAATGGGCTGAAAACGCCTGTTTTGGGACTCTGCGGAGAAAGTGTTTGCAGACTGCTGAATCCACACACGGGTTTAACTCTGGAAGTTGAGTGCACACATTGACAACCGTTCTGTTAGATAGCTGCGTTTTGGATTTAGAAGCAGATATTTCCCTGTGCTTACTGCTGTTTCTTCCATATGCCGGTAATGGGCTGAAAACGCCTGTTTTGGGATCTGCAGAGAAAGTGTTTGCAGACTGCTGAATCCACACACGGGTTTAACTCTGGAAGTTGAGTGCACACATTGACAACCGTTCTGTTAGATAGCTGCGTTTTGGATTTAGAAGCAGATATTTCCCTGTGCTTACTGCTGTTTCTTCCATATGCCGGTAATGGGCTGAAAACGCCTGTTTTGGGACTCTGCAGAGAAAGTGTTTGCAGACTGCTGAATCCACACACGGGTTTAACTCTGGAAGTTGAGTGCACACATTGACAACCGTTCTGTTAGATAGCTGCGTTTTGGATTTAGAAGCAGATATTTCCCTGTGCTTACTGCTGTTTCTTCCATATGCCGGTAATGGGCTGAAAACGCCTGTTTTGGGACTCTGCAGAGAAAGTGTTTGCAGACTGCTGAATCCACACACGGGTTTAACTCTGGAAGTTGAGTGCACACATTGACAACCGTTCTGTTAGATAGCTGCGTTTTGGATTTAGAAGCAGATATTTCCCTGTGCTTACTGCTGTTTCTTCCATATGCCGGTAATGGGCTGAAAACGCCTGTTTTGGGACTCTGCAGAGAAAGTGTTTGCAGACTGCTGAATCCACACACGGGTTTAACTCTGGAAGTTGAGTGCACACATTGACAACCGTTCTGTTAGATAGCTGCGTTTTGGATTTAGAAGCAGATATTTCCCTGTGCTTACTGCTGTTTCTTCCATATGCCGGTAATGGGCTGAAAACGCCTGTTTTGGGACTCTGCAGAGAAGATGTTTGCAGACTGCTGAATCCACACACGGGTTTAACTCTGGAAGTTGAGTGCACACATTGACAACCGTTCTGTTAGATAGCTGCGTTTTCGATTTAGAAGCAGATATTTCCCTGTGCTTACTGCTGTTTCTTCCATATGCCGGTAATGGGCTGAAAACGCCTGTTTTGGGACTCTGCAGAGAAGATGTTTGCAGACTGCTAAATCCACACACGGGTTTAACTCTGGAAGTTGAGTGCACACATTGACAACCGTTCTGTTAGATAGCAGCGTTTTGGATTTAGAAGCAGATATTTCCCTGTGCTTACTGCTGTTTCTTCCATATGCCGGTAATGGGCTGAAAACGCCTGTTTTGGGACTCTGCAGAGAAAGTGTTTGCAGACTGCTGAATCCACACACGGGTTTAACTCTGAAAGTTGAGTGCACACATTGACAACCGTTCTGTTAGATAGCTGCGTTTTGGATTTAGAAGCAGATATTTCCCTGTGCTTACTGCTGTTTCTTCCATATGCCGGTAATGGGCTGAAAACGCCTGTTTTGGGACTCTGCAGAGAAGATGTTTGCAGACTGCTGAATCCACACACGGGTTTAACTCTGGAAGTTGAGTGCACACATTGACAACCGTTCTGTTAGATAGCTGCGTTTTGGATTTAGAAGCAGATATTTCCCTGTGCTTACTGCTGTTTCTTCCATATGCCGGTAATGGGCTGAAAACGCCTGTTTTGGGACTCTGCAGAGAAAGTGTTTGCAGACTGCTGAATCCACACACGGGTTTAACTCTGGAAGTTGAGTGCACACATTGACAACCGTTCTGTTAGATAGCTGCGTTTTGGATTTAGAAGCAGATATTTCCCTGTGCTTACTGCTGTTTCTTCCATATGCCGGTAATGGGCTGAAAACGCCTGTTTTGGGACTCTGCAGAGAAAGTGTTTGCAGACTGCTGAATCCACACACGGGTTTAACTCTGGAAGTTGAGTGCACACATTGACAACCGTTCTGTTAGATAGCTGCGTTTTGGATTTAGAAGCAGATATTTCCCTGTGCTTACTGCTGTTTCTTCCATATGCCGGTAATGGGCTGAAAACGCCTGTTTTGGGACTCTGCAGAGAAAGTGTTTGCAGACTGCTGAATCCACACACGGGTTTAACTCTGGAAGTTGAGTGCACACATT
Source organism: Aotus nancymaae (assembly GCF_030222135.1). Classification (NCBI taxonomy): domain Eukaryota; kingdom Metazoa; phylum Chordata; class Mammalia; order Primates; family Aotidae; genus Aotus; species Aotus nancymaae. The sequence continues at coordinate 159,216 of NW_026989048.1, forward strand.
GACAACCGTTCTGTTAGATAGCTGGGTTTTGGATTTAGAAGCAGATATTTCCCTGTGCTGACTGCTGTTTCTTCCATATGCCGGTAATGGGCTGAAAACGCCTGTTTTGGGACTCTGCAGAGAAAGTGTTTGCAGACTGCTGAATCCACACACGGGTTTAACTCTGGAAGTTGAGTGCACACATTGACAACCGTTCTGTTAGATAGCTGCGTTTTGGATTTAGAAGCAGATATTTCCCTGTGCTTACTGCTGTTTCTTCCATATGCCGGTAATGGGCTGAAAACGCCTGTTTTGGGACTCTGCAGAGAAAGTGTTTGCAGACTGCTGAATCCACACACGGGTTTAACTCTGGAAGTTGAGTGCACACATTGACAACCGTTCTGTTAGGTAGCTGCGTTTTGGATTTAGAAGCAGATATTTCCCTGTGCTTACTGCTGTTTCTTCCATATGCCGGTAATGGGCTGAAAACGCCTGTTTTGGGACTCTGCAGAGAAAGTGTTTGCAGACTGCTGAATCCACACACGGGTTTAACTCTGGAAGTTGAGTGCACACATTGACAACCGTTCTGTTAGATAGCTGCGTTTTGGATTTAGAAGCAGATATTTCCCTGTGCTTACTGCTGTTTCTTCCATATGCCGGTAATGGGCTGAAAACGCCTGTTTTGGGACTCTGCAGAGAAGATGTTTGCAGACTGCTGAATCCACACACGGGTTTAACTCTGGAAGTTGAGTGCACACATTGACAACCGTTCTGTTAGATAGCTGCGTTTTGGAAATAGAAGCAGATATTTCCCTGTGCTTACTGCTGTTTCTTCCATATGCCGGTAATGGGCTGAAAACGCCTGTTTTGGGACTCTGCAGAGAAGATGTTTGCAGACTGCTAAATCCACACACGGGTTTAACTCTGGAAGTTGAGTGCACACATTGACAACCGTTCTGTTAGATAGCAGCGTTTTGGATTTAGAAGCAGATATTTCCCTGTGCTTACTGCTGTTTCTTCCATATGCCGGTAATGGGCTGAAAACGCCTGTTTTGGGACTCTGCAGAGAAAGTGTTTGCAGACTGCTGAATCCACACACGGGTTTAACTCTGAAAGTGGAGTGCACACATTGACAACCGTTCTGTTAGATAGCTGCGTTTTGGATTTAGAAGCAGATATTTCCCTGTGCTTACTGCTGTTTCTTCCATATGCCGGTAATGGGCTGAAAACGCCTGTTTTGGGACTCTGCAGAGAAGATGTTTGCAGACTGCTGAATCCACACACGGGTTTAACTCTGGAAGTTGAGTGCACACATTGACAACCGTTCTGTTAGATAGCTGCGTTTTGGATTTAGAAGCAGATATTTCCCTGTGCTTACTGCTGTTTCTTCCATATGCCGGTAATGGGCTGAAAACGCCTGTTTTGGGACTCTGCAGAGAAAGTGTTTGCAGACTGCTGAATCCACACACGGGTTTAACTCTGGAAGTTGAGTGCACACATTGACAACCGTTCTGTTAGATAGCTGCGTTTTGGATTTAGAAGCAGATATTTCCCTGTGCTTACTGCTGTTTCTTCCATATGCCGGTAATGGGCTGAAAACGCCTGTTTTGGGACTCTGCAGAGAAAGTGTTTGCAGACTGCTGAATCCACACACGGGTTTAACTCTGGAAGTTGAGTGCACACATTGACAACCGTTCTGTTAGATAGCTGCGTTTTGGATTTAGAAGCAGATATTTCCCTGTGCTTACTGCTGTTTCTTCCATATGCCGGTAATGGGCTGAAAACGCATGTTTTGGGACTCTGCAGAGAAAGTGTTTGCAGACTGCTGAATCCACACACGGGTTTAACTCTGGAAGTTGAGTGCACACATTGACAACCGTTCTGTTAGATAGCTGCGTTTTGGATTTAGAAGCAGATATTTCCCTGTGCTTACTGCTGTTTCTTCCATATGCCGGTAATGGGCTGAAAACGCATGTTTTGGGACTCTGCAGAGAAAGTGTTTGCAGACTGCTGAATCCACACACGGGTTTAACTCTGGAAGTTGAGTGCACACATTGACAACCGTTCTGTTAGATAGCTGCGTTTTGGATTTAGAAGCAGATATTTCCCTGTGCTTACTGCTGTTTCTTCCATATGCCGGTAAAGGGCTGAAAACGCCTGTTTTGGGACTCTGCAGAGAAGATGTTTGCAGACTGCTGAAACCACAAACGGGTTTAACTCTGGAAGTTGAGTGCACACATTGACAACCGTTCTGTTAGATAGCTGCGTTTTGGATTTAGAAGCAGATATTTCCCTGTGCTTACTGCTGTTTCTTCCATATGCCGGTAATGGGCTGAAAACGCCTGTTTTGGGACTCTGCAGAGAAGATGTTTGCAGACTGCTGAATCCACACACGGGTTTAACTCTGGAAGTTGAGTGCACACATTGACAACCGTTCTGTTAGATAGCTGCGTTTTGGATTTAGAAGCAGATATTTCCCTGTGCTTACTGCTGTTTCTTCCATATGCCGGTAATGGGCTGAAAACGCCTGTTTTGGGACTCTGCAGAGAAGATGTTTGCAGACTGCTGAATCCACACACGGGGTTAACTCTGGAAGTTGAGTGCACACATTGACAACCGTTCTGTTAGATAGCTGCGTTTTGGATTTAGAAGCAGATATTTCCCTGTGCTTACTGCTGTTTCTTCCATATGCCGGTAATGGGCTGAAAACGCCTGTTTTGGGACTCTGCAGAGAAAGTGCTTGCAGACTGCTGAATCCACACACGGGTTTAACTCTGGAAGTTGAGTGCACACATTGACAACCGTTCTGTTAGATAGCTGCGTTTTGGATTTAGAAGCAGATATTTCCCTGTGCTGACTGCTGTTTCTTCCATATGCTGGTAATGGGCTGAAAACGCCTGTTTTGGGACTCTGCAGAGAAAGTGTTTGCAGACTGCTGAATCCACACACGGGTTTAACTCTGGAAGTTGAGTGCACACATTGACAACCGTTCTGTTAGATAGCTGCGTTTTGGATTTAGAAGCAGATATTTCCCTGTGCTTACTGCTGTTTCTTCCATATGCCGGTAATGGGCTGAAAACGCCTGTTTTGGGACTCTGCGGAGAAAGTGTTTGCAGACTGCTGAATCCACACACGGGTTTAACTCTGGAAGTTGAGTGCACACATTGACAACCGTTCTGTTAGATAGCTGCGTTTTGGATTTAGAAGCAGATATTTCCCTGTGCTTACTGCTGTTTCTTCCATATGCCGGTAATGGGCTGAAAACGCCTGTTTTGGGATCTGCAGAGAAAGTGTTTGCAGACTGCTGAATCCACACACGGGTTTAACTCTGGAAGTTGAGTGCACACATTGACAACCGTTCTGTTAGATAGCTGCGTTTTGGATTTAGAAGCAGATATTTCCCTGTGCTTACTGCTGTTTCTTCCATATGCCGGTAATGGGCTGAAAACGCCTGTTTTGGGACTCTGCAGAGAAAGTGTTTGCAGACTGCTGAATCCACACACGGGTTTAACTCTGGAAGTTGAGTGCACACATTGACAACCGTTCTGTTAGATAGCTGCGTTTTGGATTTAGAAGCAGATATTTCCCTGTGCTTACTGCTGTTTCTTCCATATGCCGGTAATGGGCTGAAAACGCCTGTTTTGGGACTCTGCGGAGAAAGTGTTTGCAGACTGCTGAATCCACACACGGGTTTAACTCTGGAAGTTGAGTGCACACATTGACAACCGTTCTGTTAGATAGCTGCGTTTTGGATTTAGAAGCAGATATTTCCCTGTGCTTACTGCTGTTTCTTCCATATGCCGGTAAAGGGCTGAAAACGCCTGTTTTGGGACTCTGCAGAGAAGATGTTTGCAGACTGCTGAATCCACAAACGGGTTTAACTCTGGAAGTTGAGTGCACACATTGACAACCGTTCTGTTAGATAGCTGCGTTTTGGATTTAGAAGCAGATATTTCCCTGTGCTTACTGCTGTTTCTTCCATATGCCGGTAATGGGCTGAAAACGCCTGTTTTGGGACTCTGCAGAGAAGATGTTTGCAGACTGCTGAATCCACACACGGGTTTAACTCTGGAAGTTGAGTGCACACATTGACAACCGTTCTGTTAGATAGCTGCGTTTTGGATTTAGAAGCAGATATTTCCCTGTGCTTACTGCTGTTTCTTCCATATGCCGGTAATGGGCTGAAAACGCCTGTTTTGGGACTCTGCAGAGAAAGTGTTTGCAGACTGCTGAATCCACACACGGGTTTAACTCTGGAAGTTGAGTGCACACATTGACAACCGTTCTCTTAGATAGCTGCGTTTTGGATTTAGAAGCAGATATTTCCCTGTGCTGACTGCTGTTTCTTCCATATGCTGGTAATGGGCTGAAAACGCCTGTTTTGGGACTCTGCAGAGAAAGTGTTTGCAGACTGCTGAATCCACACACGGGTTTAACTCTGGAAGTTGAGTGCACACATTGACAACCGTTCTGTTAGATAGCTGCGTTTTGGATTTAGAAGCAGATATTTCCCTGTGCTTACTGCTGTTTCTTCCATATGCCGGTAATGGGCTGAAAACGCCTGTTTTGGGACTCTGCGGAGAAAGTGTTTGCAGACTGCTGAATCCACACACGGGTTTAACTCTGGAAGTTGAGTGCACACATTGACAACCGTTCTGTTAGATAGCTGCGTTTTGGATTTAGAAGCAGATATTTCCCTGTGCTTACTGCTGTTTCTTCCATATGCCGGTAATGGGCTGAAAACGCCTGTTTTGGGACTCTGCAGAGAAAGTGTTTGCAGACTGCTGAATCCACACACGGGTTTAACTCTGGAAGTTGAGTGCACACATTGACAACCGTTCTGTTAGATAGCTGCGTTTTGGATTTAGAAGCAGATATTTCCCTGTGCTTACTGCTGTTTCTTCCATATGCCGGTAATGGGCTGAAAACGCCTGTTTTGGGATCTGCAGAGAAAGTGTTTGCAGACTGCTGAATCCACACACGGGTTTAACTCTGGAAGTTGAGTGCACACATTGACAACCGTTCTGTTAGATAGCTGCGTTTTGGATTTAGAAGCAGATATTTCCCTGTGCTTACTGCTGTTTCTTCCATATGCCGGTAATGGGCTGAAAACGCCTGTTTTGGGACTCTGCAGAGAAAGTGTTTGCAGACTGCTGAATCCACACACGGGTTTAACTCTGGAAGTTGAGTGCACACATTGACAACCGTTCTGTTAGATAGCTGCGTTTTGGATTTAGAAGCAGATATTTCCCTGTGCTTACTGCTGTTTCTTCCATATGCCGGTAATGGGCTGAAAACGCCTGTTTTGGGACTCTGCAGAGAAAGTGTTTGCAGACTGCTGAATCCACACACGCGTTTAACTCTGGAAGTTGAGTGCACACATTGACAACCGTTCTGTTAGATAGCTGCGTTTTGGATTTAGAAGCAGATATTTCCCTGTGCTTACTGCTGTTTCTTCCATATGCCGGTAAAGGGCTGAAAACGCCTGTTTTGGGACTCTGCAGAGAAGATGTTTGCAGACTGCTGAATCCACAAACGGGTTTAACTCTGGAAGTTGAGTGCACACATTGACAACCGTTCTGTTAGATAGCTGCGTTTTGGATTTAGAAGCAGATATTTCCCTGTGCTTACTGCTGTTTCTTCCATATGCCGGTAATGGGCTGAAAACGCCTGTTTTGGGACTCTGCAGAGAAGATGTTTGCAGACTGCTGAATCCACACACGGGTTTAACTCTGGAAGTTGAGTGCACACATTGACAACCGTTCTGTTAGATAGCTGCGTTTTGGATTTAGAAGCAGATATTTCCCTGTGCTTACTGCTGTTTCTTCCATATGCCGGTAATGGGCTGAAAACGCCTGTTTTGGGACTCTGCAGAGAAGATGTTTGCAGACTGCTGAATCCACACACGGGGTTAACTCTGGAAGTTGAGTGCACACATTGACAACCGTTCTGTTAGATAGCTGCGTTTTGGATTTAGAAGCAGATATTTCCCTGTGCTTACTGCTGTTTCTTCCATATGCCGGTAATGGGCTGAAAACGCCTGTTTTGGGACTCTGCAGAGAAAGTGTTTGCAGACTGCTGAATCCACACACGGGTTTAACTCTGGAAGTTGAGTGCACACATTGACAACCGTTCTGTTAGATAGCTGCGTTTTGGATTTAGAAGCAGATATTTCCCTGTGCTTACTGCTGTTTCTTCCATATGCCGGTAATGGGCTGAAAACGCCTGTTTTGGGACTCTGCAGAGAAAGTGTTTGCAGACTGCTGAATACACACACGGGTTTAACTCTGGAAGTTGAGTGCACACATTGACAACCGTTCTGGTAGATAGCTGCGTTTTGGATTTAGAAGCAGATATTTCCCTGTGCTTACTGCTGTTTCTTCCATATGCCGGTAATGGGCTGAAAACGCCTGTTTTGGGACTCTGCAGAGAAAGTGTTTGCAGACTGCTGAATCCACACACGGGTTTAACTCTGGAAGTTGAGTGCACACATTGACAACCGTTCTGTTAGATAGCTGCGTTTTGGATTTAGAAGCAGATATTTCCCTGTGCTTACTGCTGTTTCCTCCATATGCCGGTAATGGGCTGAAAACGCCTGTTTTGGGACTCTGCAGAGAAGATGTTTGCAGACTGCTGAATCCACACACGGGTTTAACTCTGGAAGTTGAGTGCACACATTGACAACCGTTCTGTTAGATAGCTGCGTTTTGGATTTAGAAGCAGATATTTCCCTGTGCTTACTGCTGTTTCTTCCATATGCCGGTAATGGGCTGAAAACGCCTGTTTTGGGACTCTGCAGAGAAGATGTTTGCAGACTGCTGAATCCACAAACGGGTTTAACTCTGGAAGTTGAGTGCACACATTGACAACCGTTCTGTTAGATAGCTGCGTTTTGGATTTAGAAGCAGATATTTCCCTGTGCTTACTGCTGTTTCTTCCATATGCCGGTAATGGGCTGAAAACGCCTGTTTTGGGACTCTGCAGAGAAGATGTTTGCAGACTGCTGAATCCACACACGGGTTTAACTCTGGAAGTTGAGTGCACACATTGACAACCGTTCTGTTAGATAGCTGCGTTTTGGATTTAGAAGCAGATATTTCCCTGTGCTTACTGCTGTTTCTTCCATATGCCGGTAATGGGCTGAAAACGCCTGTTTTGGGACTCTGCAGAGAAAGTGTTTGCAGACTGCTGAATCCACACACGGGTTTAACTCTGGAAGTTGAGTGCACACATTGACAACCGTTCTGTTAGATAGCTGCGTTTTGGATTTAGAAGCAGATATTTCCCTGTGCTTACTGCTGTTTCTTCCATATGCCGGTAATGGGCTGAAAACGCCTGTTTTGGGACTCTGCAGAGAAAGTGTTTGCAGACTGCTGAATCCACACACGGGTTTAACTCTGGAAGTTGAGTGCACACATTGACAACCGTTCTGTTAGATAGCTGCGTTTTGGATTTAGAAGCAGATATTTCCCTGTGCTTACTGCTGTTTCTTCCATATGCCGGTAAAGGGCTGAAAACGCCTGTTTTGGGACTCTGCAGAGAAGATGTTTGCAGACTGCTGAATCCACAAACGGGTTTAACTCTGGAAGTTGAGTGCACACATTGACAACCGTTCTGTTAGATAGCTGCGTTTTGGATTTAGAAGCAGATATTTCCCTGTGCTTACTGCTGTTTCTTCCATATGCCGGTAATGGGCTGAAAACGCCTGTTTTGGGACTCTGCAGAGAAGATGTTTGCAGACTGCTGAATCCACACACGGGTTTAACTCTGGAAGTTGAGTGCACACATTGACAACCGTTCTGTTAGATAGCTGCGTTTTGGATTTAGAAGCAGATATTTCCCTGTGCTTACTGCTGTTTCTTCCATATGCCGGTAATGGGCTGAAAACGCCTGTTTTGGGACTCTGCAGAGAAGATGTTTGCAGACTGCTGAATCCACACACGGGGTTAACTCTGGAAGTTGAGTGCACACATTGACAACCGTTCTGTTAGATAGCTGCGTTTTGGATTTAGAAGCAGATATTTCCCTGTGCTTACTGCTGTTTCTTCCATATGCCGGTAATGGGCTGAAAACGCCTGTTTTGGGACTCTGCAGAGAAAGTGTTTGCAGACTGCTGAATCCACACACGGGTTTAACTCTGGAAGTTGAGTGCACACATTGACAACCGTTCTGTTAGATAGCTGCGTTTTGGATTTAGAAGCAGATATTTCCCTGTGCTTACTGCTGTTTCTTCCATATGCCGGTAATGGGCTGAAAACGCCTGTTTTGGGACTCTGCAGAGAAAGTGTTTGCAGACTGCTGAATACACACACGGGTTTAACTCTGGAAGTTGAGTGCACACATTGACAACCGTTCTGGTAGATAGCTGCGTTTTGGATTTAGAAGCAGATATTTCCCTGTGCTTACTGCTGTTTCTTCCATATGCCGGTAATGGGCTGAAAACGCCTGTTTTGGGACTCTGCAGAGAAAGTGTTTGCAGACTGCTGAATCCACACACGGGTTTAACTCTGGAAGTTGAGTGCACACATTGACAACCGTTCTGTTAGATAGCTGCGTTTTGGATTTAGAAGCAGATATTTCCCTGTGCTTACTGCTGTTTCCTCCATATGCCGGTAATGGGCTGAAAACGCCTGTTTTGGGACTCTGCAGAGAAGATGTTTGCAGACTGCTGAATCCACACACGGGTTTAACTCTGGAAGTTGAGTGCACACATTGACAACCGTTCTGTTAGATAGCTGCGTTTTGGATTTAGAAGCAGATATTTCCCTGTGCTTACTGCTGTTTCTTCCATATGCCGGTAATGGGCTGAAAACGCCTGTTTTGGGACTCTGCAGAGAAGATGTTTGCAGACTGCTGAATCCACAAACGGGTTTAACTCTGGAAGTTGAGTGCACACATTGACAACCGTTCTGTTAGATAGCTGCGTTTTGGATTTAGAAGCAGATATTTCCCTGTGCTTACTGCTGTTTCTTCCATATGCCGGTAATGGGCTGAAAACGCCTGTTTTGGGACTCTGCAGAGAAGATGTTTGCAGACTGCTGAATCCACACACGGGTTTAACTCTGGAAGTTGAGTGCACACATTGACAACCGTTCTGTTAGATAGCTGCGTTTTGGATTTAGAAGCAGATATTTCCCTGTGCTTACTGCTGTTTCTTCCATATGCCGGTAATGGGCTGAAAACGCCTGTTTTGGGACTCTGCAGAGAAAGTGTTTGCAGACTGCTGAATCCACACACGGGTTTAACTCTGGAAGTTGAGTGCACACATTGACAACCGTTCTGTTAGATAGCTGCGTTTTGGATTTAGAAGCAGATATTTCCCTGTGCTTACTGCTGTTTCTTCCATATGCCGGTAATGGGCTGAAAACGCCTGTTTTGGGACTCTGCAGAGAAAGTGTTTGCAGACTGCTGAATCCACACACGGGTTTAACTCTGGAAGTTGAGTGCACACATTGACAACCGTTCTGTTAGATAGCTGCGTTTTGGATTTAGAAGCAGATATTTCCCTGTGCTTACTGCTGTTTCTTCCATATGCCGGTAAAGGGCTGAAAACGCCTGTTTTGGGACTCTGCAGAGAAGATGTTTGCAGACTGCTGAATCCACAAACGGGTTTAACTCTGGAAGTTGAGTGCACACATTGACAACCGTTCTGTTAGATAGCTGCGTTTTGGATTTAGAAGCAGATGTTTCCCTGTGCTTACTGCTGTTTCTTCCATATGCCGGTAATGGGCTGAAAACGCCTGTTTTGGGACTCTGCAGAGAAGATGTTTGCAGACTGCTGAATCCACACACGGGTTTAACTCTGGAAGTTGAGTGCACACATTGACAACCGTTCTGTTAGATAGCTGCGTTTTGGATTTAGAAGCAGATATTTCCCTGTGCTTACTGCTGTTTCTTCCATATGCCGGTAATGGGCTGAAAACGCCTGTTTTGGGACTCTGCAGAGAAGATGTTTGCAGACTGCTGAATCCACACACGGGTTTAACTCTGGAAGTTGAGTGCACACATTGACAACCGTTCTGTTAGATAGCTGCGTTTTGGATTTAGAAGCAGATATTTCCCTGTGCTTACTGCTGTTTCTTCCATATGCCGGTAATGGGCTGAAAACGCCTGTTTTGGGACTCTGCAGAGAAAGTGTTTGCAGACTGCTGAATCCACACACGGGTTTAACTCTGGAAGTTGAGTGCACACATTGAAAACCGTTCTGTTAGATAGCTGCGTTTTGGATTTAGAAGCAGATATTTCCCTGTGCTTACTGCTGTTTCTTCCATATGCCGGTAATGGGCTGAAAACGCCTGTTTTGGGACTCTGCAGAGAAAGTGTTTGCAGACTGCTGAATCCACACACGGGTTTAACTCTGGAAGTTGAGTGAACACATTGACAACCGTTCTGTTAGATAGCTGCGTTTTGGATTTAGAAGCAGATATTTCCCTTTGCTTACTGCTGTTTCTTCCTTATGCCGGTAATGGGCTGAAAACGCTTGTTTTGGGACTCTGCAGAGAAAGTGTTTGCAGACTGCTGAATCCACACACGGGTTTAACTCTGGAAGTTGAGTGCACACATTGACAACCGTTCTGTTAGATAGCTGCGTTTTGGATTTAGAAGCAGATATTTCCCTGTGCTTACTGCTGCTTCTTCCATATGCCGGTAATGGGCTGAAAACGCCTGTTTTGGGACTCTGCAGAGAAAGTGTTTGCAGACTGCTGAATCCACACACGGGTTTAACTCTGGAAGTTGAGTGCACACATTGACAACCGTTCTGTTAGATAGCTGCGTTTTGGATTTAGAAGCAGATATTTCCCTGTGCTTACTGCTGTTTCTTCCATATGCCGGTAATGGGCTGAAAACGCCTGTTTTGGGACTCTGCAGAGAAAGTGTTTGCAGACTGCTGAATCCACACACGGGTTTAACTCTGGAAGTTGAGTGCACACATTGACAACCGTTCTGTTAGATAGCTGCGTTTTGGATTTAGAAGCAGATATTTCCCTGTGCTGACTGCTGTTTCTTCCATATGCCGGTAATGGGCTGAAAACGCCTGTTTTGGGACTCTGCAGAGAAAGTGTTTGCAGACTGCTGAATCCACACACGGGTTTAACTCTGGAAGTTGAGTGCACACATTGACAACCGTTCTGTTAGATAGCTGCGTTTTGGATTTAGAAGCAGATATTTCCCTGTGCTTACTGCTGTTTCCTCCATATGCCGGTAATGGGCTGAAAACGCCTGTTTTGGGACTCTGCAGAGAAGATGTTTGCAGACTGCTGAATCCACACACGGGTTTAACTCTGGAAGTTGAGTGCACACATTGACAACCGTTCTGTTAGATAGCTGCGTTTTGGATTTAGAAGCAGATATTTCCCTGTGCTTACTGCTGTTTCTTCCATATGCCGGTAATGGGCTGAAAACGCCTGTTTTGGGACTCTGCAGAGAAGATGTTTGCAGACTGCTGAATCCACAAACGGGTTTAACTCTGGAAGTTGAGTGCACACATTGACAACCGTTCTGTTAGATAGCTGCGTTTTGGATTTAGAAGCAGATATTTCCCTGTGCTTACTGCTGTTTCTTCCATATGCCGGTAATGGGCTGAAAACGCCTGTTTTGGGACTCTGCAGAGAAGATGTTTGCAGACTGCTGAATCCACACACGGGTTTAACTCTGGAAGTTGAGTGCACACATTGACAACCGTTCTGTTAGATAGCTGCGTTTTGGATTTAGAAGCAGATATTTCCCTGTGCTGACTGCTGTTTCTTCCATATGCCGGTAATGGGCTGAAAACGCCTGTTTTGGGACTCTGCAGAGAAAGTGTTTGCAGACTGCTGAATCCACACACGGGTTTAACTCTGGAAGTTGAGTGCACACATTGACAACCGTTCTGTTAGATAGCTGCATTTTGGATTTAGAAGCAGATATTTCCCTGTGCTTACTGCTGTTTCTTCCATATGCCGGTAATGGGCTGAAAACGCCTGTTTTGGGACTCTGCAGAGAAAGTGTTTGCAGACTGCTGAATCCACACACGGGTTTAACTCTGGAAGTTGAGTGCACACATTGACAACCGTTCTGTTAGATAGCTGCGTTTTGAATTTAGAAGCAGATATTTCCCTGTGCTTACTGCTGTTTCTTCCATATGCCGGTAATGGGCTGAAAACGCCTGTTTTGGGACTCTGCAGAGAAAGTGTTTGCAGACTGCTGAATCCACACACGGGTTTAACTCTGGAAGTTGAGTGCACACGTTGACAACCGTTCTGTTAGATAGCTGCGTTTTGGGTTTAGAAGCAGATATTTCCCTGTGCTTACTTCTGTTTCTTCCATATCCTGGTAAAGGGCTGAAAACGCCTGTTTTGGGACTCTGCAGAGAAAGTGTTTGCAGACTGCTGAATCCACACACGGGTTTAACTCTGGAAGTTGAGTGCACACATTGACAACCGTTCGGTTAGATAGCTGCGTTTTGGATTTAGAAGCAGATATTTCCCTGTGCTTACTGCTGTTTCTTCCATATGCCGGTAATGGGCTGAAAACGCCTGTTTTGGGACTCTGCAGAGAAGATGTTTGCAGACTGCTGAATCCACACACGGGTTTAACTCTGGAAGTTGAGTGCACACATAGACAACCGTTCTGTTAGATAGCTGCGTTTTGGATTTAGAAGCAGATATTTCCCTGTGCTTACTGCTGTTTCTTCCATATGCCGGTAATGGGCTGAAAACGCCTGTTTTGGGACTGTGCAGAGAAAGTGTTTGCAGACTGCTGAATCCACACACGGGTTTAACTCTGGAAGTTGAGTGCACACATTGACAACCGTTCTGTTAGATAGCTGTGTTTTGGATTTAGAAGCAGATATTTCCCTGGGCTTACTGCTGTTTCTTCCATATGCCGGTAATGGGCTGAAAACGCCTGTTTTGGGACTCTGCAGAGAAAGTGTTTGCAGACTGCTGAATCCACACACGGGTTTAACTCTGGAAGTTGAGTGCACACATTGACAACCGTTCTGTTAGATAGCTGCGTTTTGGATTTAGAAGCAGATATTTCCCTGTGCTTACTGCTGTTTCTTCCATATGCCGGTAATGGGCTGAAAACGCCTGTTTTGGGACTCTGCAGAGAAGATGTTTGCAGACTGCTGAATCCACACACGGGTTTAACTCTGGAAGTTGAGTGCACACATTGACAACCGTTCTGTTAGATAGCTGCGTTTTGGATTTAGAAGCAGATATTTCCCTGTGCTGACTGCTGTTTCTTCCATATGCCGGTAATGGGCTGAAAACGCCTGTTTTGGGACTCTGCAGAGAAGATGTTTGCAGACTGCTGAATCCACAAACGGGTTTAACTCTGGAAGTTGAGTGCACACATTGACAACCGTTCTGTTAGATAGCTGCGTTTTGGATTTAGAAGCAGATATTTCCCTGTGCTTACTGCTGGTTCTTCCATATGCCGGTAATGGGCTGAAAACGCCTGTTTTGGGACTCTGCAGAGAAGATGTTTGCAGACTGCTGAATCCACACACGGGTTTAACTCTGGAAGTTGAGTGCACACATTGACAACCGTTCTGTTAGATAGCTGCATTTTGGATTTAGAAGCAGATATTTCCCTGTGCTTACTGCTGTTTCTTCCATATGCCGGTAATGGGCTGAAAACGCCTGTTTTGGGACTCTGCAGAGAAAGTGTTTGCAGACTGCTGAATCCACACACGGGTTTAACTCTGGAAGTTGAGTGCACACATTGACAACCGTTCTGTTAGATAGCAGCGTTTTGGATTTAGAAGCAGATATTTCCCTGTGCTTACTGCTGTTTCTTCCATATGCCGGTAATGGCTGAAAACGCCTGTTTTGGGACTCTGCAGAGAAAGTGTTTGCAGACTGCTGAATCCACACACGGGTTTAACTCTGGAAGTTGAGTGCACACATTGACAACCGTTCTGTTAGATAGCTGCGTTTTGGATTTAGAAGCAGATATTTCCCTGTGCTTACTGCTGTTTCTTCCATATGCCGGTAATGGGCTGAAAACGCCTGTTTTGGGACTCTGCAGAGAAAGTGTTTGCAGACTGCTGAATCCACACACGGGTTTAACTCTGGACGTTGAGTGCACACATTGAAAACCGTTCTGTTAGATAGCTGCGTTTTGGATTTAGAAGCAGATATTTCCCTGTGCTTACTGCTGTTTCTTCCATATGCCGGTAATGGGCTGAAAACGCCTGTTTTGGGACTCTGCAGAGAAAGTGTTTGCAGACTGCTGAATCCACACACGGGTTTAACTCTGGAAGTTGAGTGCACACATTGACAACCGTTCTGTTAGATAGCTGCGTTTTGGGTTTAGAAGCAGATATTTCCCTGTGCTTACTGCTGTTTCTTCCATATCCTGGTAAAGGGCTGAAAACGCCTGTTTTGAGACTCTGCAGAGAAAGTGTTTGCAGACTGCTGAATCGACACACGGGTTTAACTCTGGAAGTTGAGTGCACACATTGACAACCGTTCTGTTAGATAGCTGTGTTTTGGATTTAGAAGCAGATATTTCCCTGGGCTTACTGCTGTTTCTTCCATATGCCGGTAATGGGCTGAAAACGCCTGTTTTGGGACTCTGCAGAGAAAGTGTTTGCAGACTGCTGAATCCACACACGGGTTTAACTCTGGAAGTTGAGTGCACACATTGACAACCGTTCTGTTAGATAGCTGCGTTTTGGATTTAGAAGCAGATATTTCCCTGTGCTTACTGCTGTTTCTTCCATATGCCGGTAATGGGCTGAAAACGCCTGTTTTGGGACTCTGCAGAGAAGATGTTTGCAGACTGCTGAATCCACAAACGGGTTTAACTCTGGAAGTTGAGTGCACACATTGACAACCGTTCTGTTAGATAGCTGCGTTTTGGATTTAGAAGCAGATATTTCCCTGTGCTTACTGCTGTTTCTTCCATATGCCGGTAATGGGCTGAAAACGCCTGTTTTGGGACTCTGCAGAGAAGATGTTTGCAGACTGCTGAATCCACACACGGGTTTAACTCTGGAAGTTGAGTGCACACATTGACAACCGTTCTGTTAGATAGCTGCGTTTTGGATTTAGAAGCAGATATTTCCCTGTGCTTACTGCTGTTTCTTCCATATGCCGGTAATGGGCTGAAAACGCCTGTTTTGGGACTCTGCAGAGAAAGTGTTTGCAGACTGCTGAATCCACACACGGGTTTAACTCTGGAAGTTGAGTGCACACATTGACAACCGTTCTGTTAGATAGCTGCGTTTTGGATTTAGAAGCAGATATTTCCCTGTGCTTACTGCTGTTTCTTCCATATGCCGGTAATGGGCTGAAAACGCCTGTTTTGGGACTCTGCAGAGAAAGTGTTTGCAGACTGCTGAATCCACACACGGGTTTAACTCTGGAAGTTGAGTGCACACATTGACAACCGTTCTGTTAGATAGCTGCGTTTTGGATTTAGAAGCAGATATTTCCCTGTGCTTACTGCTGTTTCTTCCATATGCCGGTAAAGGGCTGAAAACGCCTGTTTTGGGACTCTGCAGAGAAGATGTTTGCAGACTGCTGAATCCACAAACGGGTTTAACTCTGGAAGTTGAGTGCACACATTGACAACCGTTCTGTTAGATAGCTGCGTTTTGGATTTAGAAGCAGATGTTTCCCTGTGCTTACTGCTGTTTCTTCCATATGCCGGTAATGGGCTGAAAACGCCTGTTTTGGGACTCTGCAGAGAAGATGTTTGCAGACTGCTGAATCCACACACGGGTTTAACTCTGGAAGTTGAGTGCACACATTGACAACCGTTCTGTTAGATAGCTGCGTTTTGGATTTAGAAGCAGATATTTCCCTGTGCTTACTGCTGTTTCTTCCATATGCCGGTAATGGGCTGAAAACGCCTGTTTTGGGACTCTGCAGAGAAGATGTTTGCAGACTGCTGAATCCACACACGGGTTTAACTCTGGAAGTTGAGTGCACACATTGACAACCGTTCTGTTAGATAGCTGCGTTTTGGATTTAGAAGCAGATATTTCCCTGTGCTTACTGCTGTTTCTTCCATATGCCGGTAATGGGCTGAAAACGCCTGTTTTGGGACTCTGCAGAGAAAGTGTTTGCAGACTGCTGAATCCACACACGGGTTTAACTCTGGAAGTTGAGTGCACACATTGAAAACCGTTCTGTTAGATAGCTGCGTTTTGGATTTAGAAGCAGATATTTCCCTGTGCTTACTGCTGTTTCTTCCATATGCCGGTAATGGGCTGAAAACGCCTGTTTTGGGACTCTGCAGAGAAAGTGTTTGCAGACTGCTGAATCCACACACGGGTTTAACTCTGGAAGTTGAGTGAACACATTGACAACCGTTCTGTTAGATAGCTGCGTTTTGGATTTAGAAGCAGATATTTCCCTTTGCTTACTGCTGTTTCTTCCTTATGCCGGTAATGGGCTGAAAACGCTTGTTTTGGGACTCTGCAGAGAAAGTGTTTGCAGACTGCTGAATCCACACACGGGTTTAACTCTGGAAGTTGAGTGCACACATTGACAACCGTTCTGTTAGATAGCTGCGTTTTGGATTTAGAAGCAGATATTTCCCTGTGCTTACTGCTGCTTCTTCCATATGCCGGTAATGGGCTGAAAACGCCTGTTTTGGGACTCTGCAGAGAAAGTGTTTGCAGACTGCTGAATCCACACACGGGTTTAACTCTGGAAGTTGAGTGCACACATTGACAACCGTTCTGTTAGATAGCTGCGTTTTGGATTTAGAAGCAGATATTTCCCTGTGCTTACTGCTGTTTCTTCCATATGCCGGTAATGGGCTGAAAACGCCTGTTTTGGGACTCTGCAGAGAAAGTGTTTGCAGACTGCTGAATCCACACACGGGTTTAACTCTGGAAGTTGAGTGCACACATTGACAACCGTTCTGTTAGATAGCTGCGTTTTGGATTTAGAAGCAGATATTTCCCTGTGCTTACTGCTGTTTCTTCCATATGCCGGTAATGGGCTGAAAACGCCTGTTTTGGGACTCTGCAGAGAAAGTGTTTGCAGACTGCTGAATCCACACACGGGTTTAACTCTGGAAGTTGAGTGCACACATTGACAACCGTTCTGTTAGATAGCTGCGTTTTGGATTTAGAAGCAGATATTTCCCTGTGCTTACTGCTGTTTCCTCCATATGCCGGTAATGGGCTGAAAACGCCTGTTTTGGGACTCTGCAGAGAAGATGTTTGCAGACTGCTGAATCCACACACGGGTTTAACTCTGGAAGTTGAGTGCACACATTGACAACCGTTCTGTTAGATAGCTGCGTTTTGGATTTAGAAGCAGATATTTCCCTGTGCTTACTGCTGTTTCTTCCATATGCCGGTAATGGGCTGAAAACGCCTGTTTTGGGACTCTGCAGAGAAGATGTTTGCAGACTGCTGAATCCACAAACGGGTTTAACTCTGGAAGTTGAGTGCACACATTGACAACCGTTCTGTTAGATAGCTGCGTTTTGGATTTAGAAGCAGATATTTCCCTGTGCTTACTGCTGTTTCTTCCATATGCCGGTAATGGGCTGAAAACGCCTGTTTTGGGACTCTGCAGAGAAGATGTTTGCAGACTGCTGAATCCACACACGGGTTTAACTCTGGAAGTTGAGTGCACACATTGACAACCGTTCTGTTAGATAGCTGCGTTTTGGATTTAGAAGCAGATATTTCCCTGTGCTGACTGCTGTTTCTTCCATATGCCGGTAATGGGCTGAAAACGCCTGTTTTGGGACTCTGCAGAGAAAGTGTTTGCAGACTGCTGAATCCACACACGGGTTTAACTCTGGAAGTTGAGTGCACACATTGACAACCGTTCTGTTAGATAGCTGCATTTTGGATTTAGAAGCAGATATTTCCCTGTGCTTACTGCTGTTTCTTCCATATGCCGGTAATGGGCTGAAAACGCCTGTTTTGGGACTCTGCAGAGAAAGTGTTTGCAGACTGCTGAATCCACACACGGGTTTAACTCTGGAAGTTGAGTGCACACATTGACAACCGTTCTGTTAGATAGCTGCGTTTTGAATTTAGAAGCAGATATTTCCCTGTGCTTACTGCTGTTTCTTCCATATGCCGGTAATGGGCTGAAAACGCCTGTTTTGGGACTCTGCAGAGAAAGTGTTTGCAGACTGCTGAATCCACACACGGGTTTAACTCTGGAAGTTGAGTGCACACGTTGACAACCGTTCTGTTAGATAGCTGCGTTTTGGGTTTAGAAGCAGATATTTCCCTGTGCTTACTGCTGTTTCTTCCATATCCTGGTAAAGGGCTGAAAACGCCTGTTTTGGGACTCTGCAGAGAAAGTGTTTGCAGACTGCTGAATCCACACACGGGTTTAACTCTGGAAGTTGAGTGCACACATTGACAACCGTTCTGTTAGATAGCTGCGTTTTGGATTTAGAAGCAGATATTTCCCTGTGCTTACTGCTGTTTCTTCCATATGCCGGTAATGGCTGAAAACGCCTGTTTTGGGACTCTGCAGAGAAGATGTTTGCAGACTGCTGAATCCACACACGGGTTTAACTCTGGAAGTTGAGTGCACACATTGACAACCGTTCGGTTAGATAGCTGCGTTTTGGATTTAGAAGCAGATATTTCCCTGTGCTTACTGCTGTTTCTTCCATATGCCGGTAATGGGCTGAAAACGCCTGTTTTGGGACTCTGCAGAGAAGATGTTTGCAGACTGCTGAATCCACACACGGGTTTAACTCTGGAAGTTGAGTGCACACATAGACAACCGTTCTGTTAGATAGCTGCGTTTTGGATTTAGAAGCAGATATTTCCCTGTGCTTACTGCTGTTTCTTCCATATGCCGGTAATGGGCTGAAAACGCCTGTTTTGGGACTGTGCAGAGAAAGTGTTTGCAGACTGCTGAATCCACACACGGGTTTAACTCTGGAAGTTGAGTGCACACATTGACAACCGTTCTGTTAGATAGCTGCGTTTTGGATTTAGAAGCAGATATTTCCCTGGGCTTACTGCTGTTTCTTCCATATGCCGGTAATGGGCTGAAAACGCCTGTTTTGGGACTCTGCAGAGAAAGTGTTTGCAGACTGCTGAATCCACACACGGGTTTAACTCTGGAAGTTGAGTGCACACATTGACAACCGTTCTGTTAGATAGCTGCGTTTTGGATTTAGAAGCAGATATTTCCCTGTGCTTACTGCTGTTTCTTCCATATGCCGGTAATGGGCTGAAAACGCCTGTTTTGGGACTCTGCAGAGAAGATGTTTGCAGACTGCTGAATCCACACACGGGTTTAACTCTGGAAGTTGAGTGCACACATAGACAACCGTTCTGTTAGATAGCTGCGTTTTGGATTTAGAAGCAGATATTTCCCTGTGCTTACTGCTGTTTCTTCCATATGCCGGTAATGGGCTGAAAACGCCTGTTTTGGGACTGTGCAGAGAAAGTGTTTGCAGACTGCTGAATCCACACACGGGTTTAACTCTGGAAGTTGAGTGCACACATTGACAACCGTTCTGTTAGATAGCTGTGTTTTGGATTTAGAAGCAGATATTTCCCTGGGCTTACTGCTGTTTCTTCCATATGCCGGTAATGGGCTGAAAACGCCTGTTTTGGGACTCTGCAGAGAAAGTGTTTGCAGACTGCTGAATCCACACACGGGTTTAACTCTGGAAGTTGAGTGCACACATTGACAACCGTTCTGTTAGATAGCTGCGTTTTGGATTTAGAAGCAGATATTTCCCTGTGCTTACTGCTGTTTCTTCCATATGCCGGTAATGGGCTGAAAACGCCTGTTTTGGGACTCTGCAGAGAAGATGTTTGCAGACTGCTGAATCCACACACGGGTTTAACTCTGGAAGTTGAGTGCACACATTGACAACCGTTCTGTTAGATAGCTGCGTTTTGGATTTAGAAGCAGATATTTCCCTGTGCTGACTGCTGTTTCTTCCATATGCCGGTAATGGGCTGAAAACGCCTGTTTTGGGACTCTGCAGAGAAGATGTTTGCAGACTGCTGAATCCACAAACGGGTTTAACTCTGGAAGTTGAGTGCACACATTGACAACCGTTCTGTTAGATAGCTGCGTTTTGGATTTAGAAGCAGATATTTCCCTGTGCTTACTGCTGGTTCTTCCATATGCCGGTAATGGGCTGAAAACGCCTGTTTTGGGACTCTGCAGAGAAGATGTTTGCAGACTGCTGAATCCACACACGGGTTTAACTCTGGAAGTTGAGTGCACACATTGACAACCGTTCTGTTAGATAGCTGCATTTTGGATTTAGAAGCAGATATTTCCCTGTGCTTACTGCTGTTTCTTCCATATGCCGGTAATGGGCTGAAAACGCCTGTTTTGGGACTCTGCAGAGAAAGTGTTTGCAGACTGCTGAATCCACACACGGGTTTAACTCTGGAAGTTGAGTGCACACATTGACAACCGTTCTGTTAGATAGCAGCGTTTTGGATTTAGAAGCAGATATTTCCCTGTGCTTACTGCTGTTTCTTCCATATGCCGGTAATGGCTGAAAACGCCTGTTTTGGGACTCTGCAGAGAAAGTGTTTGCAGACTGCTGAATCCACACACGGGTTTAACTCTGGAAGTTGAGTGCACACATTGACAACCGTTCTGTTAGATAGCTGCGTTTTGGATTTAGAAGCAGATATTTCCCTGTGCTTACTGCTGTTTCTTCCATATGCCGGTAATGGGCTGAAAACGCCTGTTTTGGGACTCTGCAGAGAAAGTGTTTGCAGACTGCTGAATCCACACACGGGTTTAACTCTGGACGTTGAGTGCACACATTGACAACCGTTCTGTTAGATAGCTGCGTTTTGGATTTAGAAGCAGATATTTCCCTGTGCTTACTGCTGTTTCTTCCATATGCCGGTAATGGGCTGAAAACGCCTGTTTTGGGACTCTGCAGAGAAAGTGTTTGCAGACTGCTGAATCCACACACGGGTTTAACTCTGGAAGTTGAGTGCACACATTGACAACCGTTCTGTTAGATAGCTGCGTTTTGGGTTTAGAAGCAGATATTTCCCTGTGCTTACTGCTGTTTCTTCCATATCCTGGTAAAGGGCTGAAAACGCCTGTTTTGAGACTCTGCAGAGAAAGTGTTTGCAGACTGCTGAATCGACACACGGGTTTAACTCTGGAAGTTGAGTGCACACATTGACAACCGTTCTGTTAGATAGCTGTGTTTTGGATTTAGAAGCAGATATTTCCCTGGGCTTACTGCTGTTTCTTCCATATGCCGGTAATGGGCTGAAAACGCCTGTTTTGGGACTCTGCAGAGAAAGTGTTTGCAGACTGCTGAATCCACACACGGGTTTAACTCTGGAAGTTGAGTGCACACATTGACAACCGTTCTGTTAGATAGCTGCGTTTTGGATTTAGAAGCAGATATTTCCCTGTGCTTACTGCTGTTTCTTCCATATGCCGGTAATGGGCTGAAAACGCCTGTTTTGGGACTCTGCAGAGAAGATGTTTGCAGACTGCTGAATCCACAAACGGGTTTAACTCTGGAAGTTGAGTGCACACATTGACAACCGTTCTGTTAGATAGCTGCGTTTTGGATTTAGAAGCAGATATTTCCCTGTGCTTACTGCTGGTTCTTCCATATGCCGGTAATGGGCTGAAAACGCCTGTTTTGGGACTCTGCAGAGAAGATGTTTGCAGACTGCTGAATCCACACACGGGTTTAACTCTGGAAGTTGAGTGCACACATTGACAACCGTTCTGTTAGATAGCTGCGTTTTGGATTTAGAAGCAGATATTTCCCTGTGCTTACTGCTGTTTCTTCCATATGCCGGTAATGGGCTGAAAACGCCTGTTTTGGGACTCTGCAGAGAAAGTGTTTGCAGACTGCTGAATCCACACACGGGTTTAACTCTGGAAGTTGAGTGCACACATTGACAACCGTTCTGTTAGATAGCTGCGTTTTGGATTTAGAAGCAGATATTTCCCTGTGCTTACTGCTGTTTCTTCCATATGCCGGTAATGGCTGAAAACGCCTGTTTTGGGACTCTGCAGAGAAAGTGTTTGCAGACTGCTGAATCCACACACGGGTTTAACTCTGGAAGTTGAGTGCACACATTGACAACCGTTCTGTTAGATAGCTGCGTTTTGGATTTAGAAGCAGATATTTCCCTGTGCTTACTGCTGTTTCTTCCATATGCCGGTAATGGGCTGAAAACGCCTGTTTTGGGACTCTGCAGAGAAAGTGTTTGCAGACTGCTGAATCCACACACGGGTTTAACTCTGGACGTTGAGTGCACACATTGACAACCGTTCTGTTAGATAGCTGCGTTTTGGATTTAGAAGCAGATATTTCCCTGTGCTTACTGCTGTTTCTTCCATATGCCGGTAATGGGCTGAAAACGCCTGTTTTGGGACTCTGCAGAGAAAGTGTTTGCAGACTGCTGAATCCACACACGGGTTTAACTCTGGAAGTTGAGTGCACACATTGACAACCGTTCTGTTAGATAGCTGCGTTTTGGGTTTAGAAGCAGATATTTCCCTGTGCTTACTGCTGTTTCTTCCATATCCTGGTAAAGGGCTGAAAACGCCTGTTTTGGGACTCTGCAGAGAAAGTGTTTGCAGACTGCTGAATCCACACACGGGTTTAACTCTGGAAGTTGAGTGCACACATTGACAACCGTTCTGTTAGATAGCTGCGTTTTGGATTTAGAAGCAGATATTTCCCTGTGCTGACTGCTGTTTCTTCCATATGCCGGTAATGGGCTGAAAACGCCTGTTTTGGGACTCTGCAGAGAAGATGTTTGCAGACTGCTGAATCCACAAACGGGTTTAACTCTGGAAGTTGAGTGCACACATTGACAACTGTTCTGTTAGATAGCTGCGTTTTGGATTTAGAAGCAGATATTTCCCTGTGCTTACTGCTGGTTCTTCCATATGCCGGTAATGGGCTGAAAACGCCTGTTTTGGGACTCTGCAGAGAAGATGTTTGCAGACTGCTGAATCCACACACGGGTTTAACTCTGGAAGTTGAGTGCACACATTGACAACCGTTCTGTTAGATAGCTGCATTTTGGATTTAGAAGCAGATATTTCCCTGTGCTTACTGCTGTTTCTTCCATATGCCGGTAATGGGCTGAAAACGCCTGTTTTGGGACTCTGCAGAGAAAGTGTTTGCAGACTGCTGAATCCACACACGGGTTTAACTCTGGAAGTTGAGTGCACACATTGACAACCGTTCTGTTAGATAGCTGCGTTTTGGATTTAGAAGCAGATATTTCCCTGTGCTTACTGCTGTTTCTTCCATATGCCGGTAATGGCTGAAAACGCCTGTTTTGGGACTCTGCAGAGAAGATGTTTGCAGACTGCTGAATCCACACACGGGTTTAACTCTGGAAGTTGAGTGCACACATTGACAACCGTTCTGTTAGATAGCTGCGTTTTGGATTTAGAAGCAGATATTTCCCTGTGCTTACTGCTGTTTCTGCCATATGCCGGTAATGGCTGAAAACACCTGTTTTGGGACTCTGCAGAGAAAGTGTTTGCAGACTGCTGAATCCACACACGGGTTTAACTCTGGAAGTTGAGTGCACACATTGACAACCGTTCTGTTAGATAGCTGCGTTTTGGATTTAGAAGCAGATATTTCCCTGTGCTTACTGCTGTTTCTTCCATATGCCGGTAATGGGCTGAAAACGCCTGTTTTGGGACTCTGCAGAGAAAGTGTTTGCAGACTGCTGAATCGACACACGGGTTTAACTCTGGAAGTTGAGTGCACACATTGACAACCGTTCTGTTAGATAGCTGCGTTTTGGATTTAGAAGCAGATATTTCCCTGTGCTTACTGCTGTTTCTTCCATATGCCGGTAATGGGCTGAAAACGCCTGTTTTGGGACTCTGCAGAGAAAGTGTTTGCAGACTGCTGAATCCACACACGGGTTTAACTCTGGAAGTTGAGTGCACACATTGACAACCGTTCTGTTAGATAGCTGCGTTTTGGATTTAGAAGCAGATATTTCCCTGTGCTGACTGCTGTTTCTTCCATATGCCGGTAATGGGCTGAAAACGCCTGTTTTGGGACTCTGCAGAGAAAGTGTTTGCAGACTGCTGAATCCACACACGGGTTTAACTCTGGAAGTTGAGTGCACACATTGACAACCGTTCTGTTAGATAGCTGCGTTTTGGATTTAGAAGCAGATATTTCCCTGTGCTGACTGCTGTTTCTTCCATATGCCGGTAATGGGCTGAAAACGCCTGTTTTGGGACTCTGCAGAGAAAGTGTTTGCAGACTGCTGAATCCACACACGGGTTTAACTCTGGAAGTTGAGTGCACACATTGACAACCGTTCTGTTAGATAGCTGCGTTTTGGATTTAGAAGCAGATATTTCCCTGTGCTGACTGCTGTTTCTTCCATATGCCGGTAATGGGCTGAAAACGCCTGTTTTGGGACTCTGCAGAGAAAGTGTTTGCAGACTGCTGAATCCACACACGGGTTTAACTCTGGAAGTTGAGTGCACACATTGACAACCGTTCTGTTAGATAGCTGCGTTTTGGATTTAGAAGCAGATATTTCCCTGTGCTTACTGCTGTTTCTTCCATATGCCGGTAATGGGCTGAAAACGCCTGTTTTGGGATTCTGCAGAGAAGATGTTTGCAGACTGCTGAATCCACACACGGGTTTAACTCTGGAAGTTGAGTGCACACATTGACAACCGTTCTGTTAGATAGCTGCGTTTTGGATTTAGAAGCAGATATTTCCCTGTGCTTACTGCTGTTTCTTCCATATGCCGGTAATGGGCTGAAAACGCCTGTTTTGGGACTCTGCAGAGAAAGTGTTTGCAGACTGCTGAATCCACACACGGGTTTAACTCTGGAAGTTGAGTGCACACATTGACAACCGTTCTGTTAGATAGCTGCGTTTTGGATTTAGAAGCAGATATTTCCCTGTGCTGACTGCTGTTTCTTCCATATGCCGGTAATGGGCTGAAAACGCCTGTTTTGGGACTCTGCAGAGAAGATGTTTGCAGACTGCTGAATCCACACACGGGTTTAACTCTGGAAGTTGAGTGCACACATTGACAACCGTTCTGTTAGATAGCTGCGTTTTTGATTTAGAAGCAGATATTTCCCTGTGCTTACTGCTGTTTCTACCATATTCCGGTAATGGGCTGAAAACGCCTGTTTTGGGACTCTGCAGAGAAAGTGTTTGCAGACTGCTGAATCCACACACGGGTTTAACTCTGGAAGTTGAGTGCACACATTGACAACCGTTCTGTTAGATAGCTGCGTTTTGGATTTAGAAGCAGATATTTCCCTGTGCTGACTGCTGTTTCTTCCATATGCCGGTAATGGGCTGAAAACGCCTGTTTTGGGACTCTGCAGAGAAAGTGTTTGCAGACTGCTGAATCCACACACGGGTTTAACTCTGGAAGTTGAGTGCACACATTGACAACCGTTCTGTTAGATAGCTGCGTTTTGGATTTAGAAGCAGATATTTCCCTGTGCTTACTGCTGTTTCTTCCATATGCCGGTAATGGGCTGAAAACGCCTGTTTTGGGACTCTGCAGAGAAAGTGTTTGCAGACTGCTGAATCCACACACGGGTTTAACTCTGGAAGTTGAGTGCACACATTGACAACCGTTCTGTTAGATAGCTGCGTTTTGGATTTAGAAGCAGATATTTCCCTGTGCTGACTGCTGTTTCTTCCATATGCCGGTAATGGGCTGAAAACGCCTGTTTTGGGACTCTGCAGAGAAAGTGTTTGCAGACTGCTGAATCCACACACGGGTTTAACTCTGGAAGTTGAGTGCACACATTGACAACCGTTGTGTTAGATAGCTGCGTTTTGGATTTAGAAGCAGATATTTCCCTGTGCTTACTGCTGTTTCTTCCATATGCCGGTAATGGGCTGAAAACGCCTGTTTTGGGACTCTGCAGAGAAAGTGTTTGCAGACTGCTGAATCCACACACGGGTTTAACTCTGGAAGTTGAGTGCACACATTGACAACCGTTCTGTTAGATAGCTGCGTTTTGGATTTAGAAGCAGATATTTCCCTGTGCTGACTGCTGTTTCTTCCATATGCCGGTAATGGGCTGAAAACGCCTGTTTTGGGACTCTGCAGAGAAAGTGTTTGCAGACTGCTGATTCCACACACGGGTTTAACTCTGGAAGTTGAGTGCACACATTGACAACCGTTCTGTTAGATAGCTGCGTTTTGGATTTAGAAGCAGATATTTCCCTGTGCTGACTGCTGTTTCTTCCATATGCCGGTAATGGGCTGAAAACGCCTGTTTTGGGACTCTGCAGAGAAAGTGTTTGCAGACTGCTGAATCCACACACGGGTTTAACTCTGGAAGTTGAGTGCACACATTGACAACCGTTCTGTTAGATAGCTGCGTTTTGGATTTAGAAGCAGATATTTCCCTGTGCTTACTGCTGTTTCTTCCATATGCCGGTAATGGGCTGAAAACGCCTGTTTTGGGACTCTGCAGAGAAAGTGTTTGCAGACTGCTGAATCCACACACGGGTTTAACTCTGGAAGTTGAGTGCACACATTGACAACCGTTCTGTTAGATAGCTGCGTTTTGGATTTAGAAGCAGATATTTCCCTGTGCTGACTGCTGTTTCTTCCATATGCCGGTAATGGGCTGAAAACGCCTGTTTTGGGACTCTGCAGAGAAAGTGTTTGCAGACTGCTGAATCCACACACGGGTTTAACTCTGGAAGTTGAGTGCACACATTGACAACCGTTGTGTTAGATAGCTGCGTTTTGGATTTAGAAGCAGATATTTCCCTGTGCTTACTGCTGTTTCTTCCATATGCCGGTAATGGGCTGAAAACGCCTGTTTTGGGACTCTGCAGAGAAAGTGTTTGCAGACTGCTGAATCCACACACGGGTTTAACTCTGGAAGTTGAGTGCACACATTGACAACCGTTCTGTTAGATAGCTGCGTTTTGGATTTAGAAGCAGATATTTCCCTGTGCTTACTGCTGTTTCTTCCATATGCCGGTAATGGGCTGAAAACGCCTGTTTTGGGACTCTGCAGAGAAGATGTTTGCAGACTGCTGAATCCACACACGGGTTTAACTCTGGAAGTTGAGTGCACACATTGACAACCGTTCTGTTAGATAGCTGCGTTTTGGATTTAGAAGCAGATATTTCCCTGTGCTGACTGCTGTTTCTTCCATATGCCGGTAATGGGCTGAAAACGCCTGTTTTGGGACTCTGCAGAGAAAGTGTTTGCAGACTGCTGAATCCACACACGGGTTTAACTCTGGAAGTTGAGTGCACACATTGACAACCGTTCTGTTAGATAGCTGCATTTTGGATTTAGAAGCAGATATTTCCCTGTGCTTACTGCTGTTTCTTCCATATGCCGGTAATGGGCTGAAAACGCCTGTTTTGGGACTCTGCAGAGAAAGTGTTTGCAGACTGCTGAATCCACACACGGGTTTAACTCTGGAAGTTGAGTGCACACATTGACAACCGTTCTGTTAGATAGCTGCGTTTTGAATTTAGAAGCAGATATTTCCCTGTGCTTACTGCTGTTTCTTCCATATGCCGGTAATGGGCTGAAAACGCCTGTTTTGGGACTCTGCAGAGAAAGTGTTTGCAGACTGCTGAATCCACACACGGGTTTAACTCTGGAAGTTGAGTGCACACGTTGACAACCGTTCTGTTAGATAGCTGCGTTTTGGGTTTAGAAGCAGATATTTCCCTGTGCTTACTGCTGTTTCTTCCATATCCTGGTAAAGGGCTGAAAACGCCTGTTTTGGGACTCTGCAGAGAAAGTGTTTGCAGACTGCTGAATCCACACACGGGTTTAACTCTGGAAGTTGAGTGCACACATTGACAACCGTTCTGTTAGATAGCTGCGTTTTGGATTTAGAAGCAGATATTTCCCTGTGCTTACTGCTGTTTCTTCCATATGCCGGTAATGGCTGAAAACGCCTGTTTTGGGACTCTGCAGAGAAGATGTTTGCAGACTGCTGAATCCACACACGGGTTTAACTCTGGAAGTTGAGTGCACACATTGACAACCGTTCGGTTAGATAGCTGCGTTTTGGATTTAGAAGCAGATATTTCCCTGTGCTTACTGCTGTTTCTTCCATATGCCGGTAATGGGCTGAAAACGCCTGTTTTGGGACTCTGCAGAGAAGATGTTTGCAGACTGCTGAATCCACACACGGGTTTAACTCTGGAAGTTGAGTGCACACATAGACAACCGTTCTGTTAGATAGCTGCGTTTTGGATTTAGAAGCAGATATTTCCCTGTGCTTACTGCTGTTTCTTCCATATGCCGGTAATGGGCTGAAAACGCCTGTTTTGGGACTGTGCAGAGAAAGTGTTTGCAGACTGCTGAATCCACACACGGGTTTAACTCTGGAAGTTGAGTGCACACATTGACAACCGTTCTGTTAGATAGCTGCGTTTTGGATTTAGAAGCAGATATTTCCCTGGGCTTACTGCTGTTTCTTCCATATGCCGGTAATGGGCTGAAAACGCCTGTTTTGGGACTCTGCAGAGAAAGTGTTTGCAGACTGCTGAATCCACACACGGGTTTAACTCTGGAAGTTGAGTGCACACATTGACAACCGTTCTGTTAGATAGCTGCGTTTTGGATTTAGAAGCAGATATTTCCCTGTGCTTACTGCTGTTTCTTCCATATGCCGGTAATGGGCTGAAAACGCCTGTTTTGGGACTCTGCAGAGAAGATGTTTGCAGACTGCTGAATCCACACACGGGTTTAACTCTGGAAGTTGAGTGCACACATAGACAACCGTTCTGTTAGATAGCTGCGTTTTGGATTTAGAAGCAGATATTTCCCTGTGCTTACTGCTGTTTCTTCCATATGCCGGTAATGGGCTGAAAACGCCTGTTTTGGGACTGTGCAGAGAAAGTGTTTGCAGACTGCTGAATCCACACACGGGTTTAACTCTGGAAGTTGAGTGCACACATTGACAACCGTTCTGTTAGATAGCTGTGTTTTGGATTTAGAAGCAGATATTTCCCTGGGCTTACTGCTGTTTCTTCCATATGCCGGTAATGGGCTGAAAACGCCTGTTTTGGGACTCTGCAGAGAAAGTGTTTGCAGACTGCTGAATCCACACACGGGTTTAACTCTGGAAGTTGAGTGCACACATTGACAACCGTTCTGTTAGATAGCTGCGTTTTGGATTTAGAAGCAGATATTTCCCTGTGCTTACTGCTGTTTCTTCCATATGCCGGTAATGGGCTGAAAACGCCTGTTTTGGGACTCTGCAGAGAAGATGTTTGCAGACTGCTGAATCCACACACGGGTTTAACTCTGGAAGTTGAGTGCACACATTGACAACCGTTCTGTTAGATAGCTGCGTTTTGGATTTAGAAGCAGATATTTCCCTGTGCTGACTGCTGTTTCTTCCATATGCCGGTAATGGGCTGAAAACGCCTGTTTTGGGACTCTGCAGAGAAGATGTTTGCAGACTGCTGAATCCACAAACGGGTTTAACTCTGGAAGTTGAGTGCACACATTGACAACCGTTCTGTTAGATAGCTGCGTTTTGGATTTAGAAGCAGATATTTCCCTGTGCTTACTGCTGGTTCTTCCATATGCCGGTAATGGGCTGAAAACGCCTGTTTTGGGACTCTGCAGAGAAGATGTTTGCAGACTGCTGAATCCACACACGGGTTTAACTCTGGAAGTTGAGTGCACACATTGACAACCGTTCTGTTAGATAGCTGCATTTTGGATTTAGAAGCAGATATTTCCCTGTGCTTACTGCTGTTTCTTCCATATGCCGGTAATGGGCTGAAAACGCCTGTTTTGGGACTCTGCAGAGAAAGTGTTTGCAGACTGCTGAATCCACACACGGGTTTAACTCTGGAAGTTGAGTGCACACATTGACAACCGTTCTGTTAGATAGCAGCGTTTTGGATTTAGAAGCAGATATTTCCCTGTGCTTACTGCTGTTTCTTCCATATGCCGGTAATGGCTGAAAACGCCTGTTTTGGGACTCTGCAGAGAAAGTGTTTGCAGACTGCTGAATCCACACACGGGTTTAACTCTGGAAGTTGAGTGCACACATTGACAACCGTTCTGTTAGATAGCTGCGTTTTGGATTTAGAAGCAGATATTTCCCTGTGCTTACTGCTGTTTCTTCCATATGCCGGTAATGGGCTGAAAACGCCTGTTTTGGGACTCTGCAGAGAAAGTGTTTGCAGACTGCTGAATCCACACACGGGTTTAACTCTGGACGTTGAGTGCACACATTGACAACCGTTCTGTTAGATAGCTGCGTTTTGGATTTAGAAGCAGATATTTCCCTGTGCTTACTGCTGTTTCTTCCATATGCCGGTAATGGGCTGAAAACGCCTGTTTTGGGACTCTGCAGAGAAAGTGTTTGCAGACTGCTGAATCCACACACGGGTTTAACTCTGGAAGTTGAGTGCACACATTGACAACCGTTCTGTTAGATAGCTGCGTTTTGGGTTTAGAAGCAGATATTTCCCTGTGCTTACTGCTGTTTCTTCCATATCCTGGTAAAGGGCTGAAAACGCCTGTTTTGAGACTCTGCAGAGAAAGTGTTTGCAGACTGCTGAATCGACACACGGGTTTAACTCTGGAAGTTGAGTGCACACATTGACAACCGTTCTGTTAGATAGCTGTGTTTTGGATTTAGAAGCAGATATTTCCCTGGGCTTACTGCTGTTTCTTCCATATGCCGGTAATGGGCTGAAAACGCCTGTTTTGGGACTCTGCAGAGAAAGTGTTTGCAGACTGCTGAATCCACACACGGGTTTAACTCTGGAAGTTGAGTGCACACATTGACAACCGTTCTGTTAGATAGCTGCGTTTTGGATTTAGAAGCAGATATTTCCCTGTGCTTACTGCTGTTTCTTCCATATGCCGGTAATGGGCTGAAAACGCCTGTTTTGGGACTCTGCAGAGAAGATGTTTGCAGACTGCTGAATCCACAAACGGGTTTAACTCTGGAAGTTGAGTGCACACATTGACAACCGTTCTGTTAGATAGCTGCGTTTTGGATTTAGAAGCAGATATTTCCCTGTGCTTACTGCTGGTTCTTCCATATGCCGGTAATGGGCTGAAAACGCCTGTTTTGGGACTCTGCAGAGAAGATGTTTGCAGACTGCTGAATCCACACACGGGTTTAACTCTGGAAGTTGAGTGCACACATTGACAACCGTTCTGTTAGATAGCTGCGTTTTGGATTTAGAAGCAGATATTTCCCTGTGCTTACTGCTGTTTCTTCCATATGCCGGTAATGGGCTGAAAACGCCTGTTTTGGGACTCTGCAGAGAAAGTGTTTGCAGACTGCTGAATCCACACACGGGTTTAACTCTGGAAGTTGAGTGCACACATTGACAACCGTTCTGTTAGATAGCTGCGTTTTGGATTTAGAAGCAGATATTTCCCTGTGCTTACTGCTGTTTCTTCCATATGCCGGTAATGGCTGAAAACGCCTGTTTTGGGACTCTGCAGAGAAAGTGTTTGCAGACTGCTGAATCCACACACGGGTTTAACTCTGGAAGTTGAGTGCACACATTGACAACCGTTCTGTTAGATAGCTGCGTTTTGGATTTAGAAGCAGATATTTCCCTGTGCTTACTGCTGTTTCTTCCATATGCCGGTAATGGGCTGAAAGCGCCTGTTTTGGGACTCTGCAGAGAAAGTGTTTGCAGACTGCTGAATCCACACACGGGTTTAACTCTGGACGTTGAGTGCACACATTGACAACCGTTCTGTTAGATAGCTGCGTTTTGGATTTAGAAGCAGATATTTCCCTGTGCTTACTGCTGTTTCTTCCATATGCCGGTAATGGGCTGAAAACGCCTGTTTTGGGACTCTGCAGAGAAAGTGTTTGCAGACTGCTGAATCCACACACGGGTTTAACTCTGGAAGTTGAGTGCACACATTGACAACCGTTCTGTTAGATAGCTGCGTTTTGGGTTTAGAAGCAGATATTTCCCTGTGCTTACTGCTGTTTCTTCCATATCCTGGTAAAGGGCTGAAAACGCCTGTTTTGGGACTCTGCAGAGAAAGTGTTTGCAGACTGCTGAATCCACACACGGGTTTAACTCTGGAAGTTGAGTGCACACATTGACAACCGTTCTGTTAGATAGCTGCGTTTTGGATTTAGAAGCAGATATTTCCCTGTGCTGACTGCTGTTTCTTCCATATGCCGGTAATGGGCTGAAAACGCCTGTTTTGGGACTCTGCAGAGAAGATGTTTGCAGACTGCTGAATCCACAAACGGGTTTAACTCTGGAAGTTGAGTGCACACATTGACAACTGTTCTGTTAGATAGCTGCGTTTTGGATTTAGAAGCAGATATTTCCCTGTGCTTACTGCTGGTTCTTCCATATGCCGGTAATGGGCTGAAAACGCCTGTTTTGGGACTCTGCAGAGAAGATGTTTGCAGACTGCTGAATCCACACACGGGTTTAACTCTGGAAGTTGAGTGCACACATTGACAACCGTTCTGTTAGATAGCTGCATTTTGGATTTAGAAGCAGATATTTCCCTGTGCTTACTGCTGTTTCTTCCATATGCCGGTAATGGGCTGAAAACGCCTGTTTTGGGACTCTGCAGAGAAAGTGTTTGCAGACTGCTGAATCCACACACGGGTTTAACTCTGGAAGTTGAGTGCACACATTGACAACCGTTCTGTTAGATAGCTGCGTTTTGGATTTAGAAGCAGATATTTCCCTGTGCTTACTGCTGTTTCTTCCATATGCCGGTAATGGCTGAAAACGCCTGTTTTGGGACTCTGCAGAGAAGATGTTTGCAGACTGCTGAATCCACACACGGGTTTAACTCTGGAAGTTGAGTGCACACATTGACAACCGTTCTGTTAGATAGCTGCGTTTTGGATTTAGAAGCAGATATTTCCCTGTGCTTACTGCTGTTTCTGCCATATGCCGGTAATGGCTGAAAACACCTGTTTTGGGACTCTGCAGAGAAAGTGTTTGCAGACTGCTGAATCCACACACGGGTTTAACTCTGGAAGTTGAGTGCACACATTGACAACCGTTCTGTTAGATAGCTGCGTTTTGGATTTAGAAGCAGATATTTCCCTGTGCTTACTGCTGTTTCTTCCATATGCCGGTAATGGGCTGAAAACGCCTGTTTTGGGACTCTGCAGAGAAAGTGTTTGCAGACTGCTGAATCGACACACGGGTTTAACTCTGGAAGTTGAGTGCACACATTGACAACCGTTCTGTTAGATAGCTGCGTTTTGGATTTAGAAGCAGATATTTCCCTGTGCTTACTGCTGTTTCTTCCATATGCCGGTAATGGGCTGAAAACGCCTGTTTTGGGACTCTGCAGAGAAAGTGTTTGCAGACTGCTGAATCCACACACGGGTTTAACTCTGGAAGTTGAGTGCACACATTGACAACCGTTCTGTTAGATAGCTGCGTTTTGGATTTAGAAGCAGATATTTCCCTGTGCTGACTGCTGTTTCTTCCATATGCCGGTAATGGGCTGAAAACGCCTGTTTTGGGACTCTGCAGAGAAAGTGTTTGCAGACTGCTGAATCCACACACGGGTTTAACTCTGGAAGTTGAGTGCACACATTGACAACCGTTCTGTTAGATAGCTGCGTTTTGGATTTAGAAGCAGATATTTCCCTGTGCTGACTGCTGTTTCTTCCATATGCCGGTAATGGGCTGAAAACGCCTGTTTTGGGACTCTGCAGAGAAAGTGTTTGCAGACTGCTGAATCCACACACGGGTTTAACTCTGGAAGTTGAGTGCACACATTGACAACCGTTCTGTTAGATAGCTGCGTTTTGGATTTAGAAGCAGATATTTCCCTGTGCTGACTGCTGTTTCTTCCATATGCCGGTAATGGGCTGAAAACGCCTGTTTTGGGACTCTGCAGAGAAAGTGTTTGCAGACTGCTGAATCCACACACGGGTTTAACTCTGGAAGTTGAGTGCACACATTGACAACCGTTCTGTTAGATAGCTGCGTTTTGGATTTAGAAGCAGATATTTCCCTGTGCTTACTGCTGTTTCTTCCATATGCCGGTAATGGGCTGAAAACGCCTGTTTTGGGATTCTGCAGAGAAGATGTTTGCAGACTGCTGAATCCACACACGGGTTTAACTCTGGAAGTTGAGTGCACACATTGACAACCGTTCTGTTAGATAGCTGCGTTTTGGATTTAGAAGCAGATATTTCCCTGTGCTTACTGCTGTTTCTTCCATATGCCGGTAATGGGCTGAAAACGCCTGTTTTGGGACTCTGCAGAGAAAGTGTTTGCAGACTGCTGAATCCACACACGGGTTTAACTCTGGAAGTTGAGTGCACACATTGACAACCGTTCTGTTAGATAGCTGCGTTTTGGATTTAGAAGCAGATATTTCCCTGTGCTGACTGCTGTTTCTTCCATATGCCGGTAATGGGCTGAAAACGCCTGTTTTGGGACTCTGCAGAGAAGATGTTTGCAGACTGCTGAATCCACACACGGGTTTAACTCTGGAAGTTGAGTGCACACATTGACAACCGTTCTGTTAGATAGCTGCGTTTTTGATTTAGAAGCAGATATTTCCCTGTGCTTACTGCTGTTTCTACCATATTCCGGTAATGGGCTGAAAACGCCTGTTTTGGGACTCTGCAGAGAAAGTGTTTGCAGACTGCTGAATCCACACACGGGTTTAACTCTGGAAGTTGAGTGCACACATTGACAACCGTTCTGTTAGATAGCTGCGTTTTGGATTTAGAAGCAGATATTTCCCTGTGCTGACTGCTGTTTCTTCCATATGCCGGTAATGGGCTGAAAACGCCTGTTTTGGGACTCTGCAGAGAAAGTGTTTGCAGACTGCTGAATCCACACACGGGTTTAACTCTGGAAGTTGAGTGCACACATTGACAACCGTTCTGTTAGATAGCTGCGTTTTGGATTTAGAAGCAGATATTTCCCTGTGCTTACTGCTGTTTCTTCCATATGCCGGTAATGGGCTGAAAACGCCTGTTTTGGGACTCTGCAGAGAAAGTGTTTGCAGACTGCTGAATCCACACACGGGTTTAACTCTGGAAGTTGAGTGCACACATTGACAACCGTTCTGTTAGATAGCTGCGTTTTGGATTTAGAAGCAGATATTTCCCTGTGCTGACTGCTGTTTCTTCCATATGCCGGTAATGGGCTGAAAACGCCTGTTTTGGGACTCTGCAGAGAAAGTGTTTGCAGACTGCTGAATCCACACACGGGTTTAACTCTGGAAGTTGAGTGCACACATTGACAACCGTTGTGTTAGATAGCTGCGTTTTGGATTTAGAAGCAGATATTTCCCTGTGCTTACTGCTGTTTCTTCCATATGCCGGTAATGGGCTGAAAACGCCTGTTTTGGGACTCTGCAGAGAAAGTGTTTGCAGACTGCTGAATCCACACACGGGTTTAACTCTGGAAGTTGAGTGCACACATTGACAACCGTTCTGTTAGATAGCTGCGTTTTGGATTTAGAAGCAGATATTTCCCTGTGCTTACTGCTGTTTCTTCCATATGCCGGTAATGGGCTGAAAACGCCTGTTTTGGGACTCTGCAGAGAAAGTGTTTGCAGACTGCTGATTCCACACACGGGTTTAACTCTGGAAGTTGAGTGCACACATTGACAACCGTTCTGTTAGATAGCTGCGTTTTGGATTTAGAAGCAGATATTTCCCTGTGCTTACTGCTGTTTCTTCCATATGCCGGTAATGGGCTGAAAACGCCTGTTTTGGGATTCTGCAGAGAAGATGTTTGCAGACTGCTGAATCGACACACGGGTTTAACTCTGGAAGTTGAGTGCACACATTGACAACCGTTCTGTTAGATAGCTGCGTTTTGGATTTAGAAGCAGATATTTCCCTGTGCTTACTGCTGTTTCTTCCATATGCCGGTAATGGGCTGAAAACGCCTGTTTTGGGACTCTGCAGAGAAAGTGTTTGCAGACTGCTGATTCCACACACGGGTTTAACTCTGGAAGTTGAGTGCACACATTGACAACCGTTCTGTTAGATAGCTGCGTTTTGGATTTAGAAGCAGATATTTCCCTGTGCTGACTGCTGTTTCTTCCATATGCCGGTAATGGGCTGAAAACGCCTGTTTTGGGACTCTGCAGAGAAAGTGTTTGCAGACTGCTGAATCGACACACGGGTTTAACTCTGGAAGTTGAGTGCACACATTGACAACCGTTCTGTTAGATAGCTGCGTTTTGGATTTAGAAGCAGATATTTCCCTGTGCTTACTGCTGTTTCTTCCATATGCCGGTAATGGGCTGAAAACGCCTGTTTTGGGACTCTGCAGAGAAAGTGTTTGCAGACTGCTGAATCCACACACGGGTTTAACTCTGGAAGTTGAGTGCACACATTGACAACCGTTCTGTTAGATAGCTGCGTTTTGGATTTAGAAGCAGATATTTCCCTGTGCTGACTGCTGTTTCTTCCATATGCCGGTAATGGGCTGAAAACGCCTGTTTTGGGACTCTGCAGAGAAAGTGTTTGCAGACTGCTGAATCCACACACGGGTTTAACTCTGGAAGTTGAGTGCACACATTGACAACCGTTCTGTTAGATAGCTGCGTTTTGGATTTAGAAGCAGATATTTCCCTGTGCTGACTGCTGTTTCTTCCATATGCCGGTAATGGGCTGAAAACGCCTGTTTTGGGACTCTGCAGAGAAAGTGTTTGCAGACTGCTGAATCCACACACGGGTTTAACTCTGGAAGTTGAGTGCACACATTGACAACCGTTCTGTTAGATAGCTGCGTTTTGGATTTAGAAGCAGATATTTCCCTGTGCTGACTGCTGTTTCTTCCATATGCCGGTAATGGGCTGAAAACGCCTGTTTTGGGACTCTGCAGAGAAAGTGTTTGCAGACTGCTGAATCCACACACGGGTTTAACTCTGGAAGTTGAGTGCACACATTGACAACCGTTCTGTTAGATAGCTGCGTTTTGGATTTAGAAGCAGATATTTCCCTGTGCTTACTGCTGTTTCTTCCATATGCCGGTAATGGGCTGAAAACGCCTGTTTTGGGATTCTGCAGAGAAGATGTTTGCAGACTGCTGAATCCACACACGGGTTTAACTCTGGAAGTTGAGTGCACACATTGACAACCGTTCTGTTAGATAGCTGCGTTTTGGATTTAGAAGCAGATATTTCCCTGTGCTTACTGCTGTTTCTTCCATATGCCGGTAATGGGCTGAAAACGCCTGTTTTGGGACTCTGCAGAGAAAGTGTTTGCAGACTGCTGAATCCACACACGGGTTTAACTCTGGAAGTTGAGTGCACACATTGACAACCGTTCTGTTAGATAGCTGCGTTTTGGATTTAGAAGCAGATATTTCCCTGTGCTGACTGCTGTTTCTTCCATATGCCGGTAATGGGCTGAAAACGCCTGTTTTGGGACTCTGCAGAGAAGATGTTTGCAGACTGCTGAATCCACACACGGGTTTAACTCTGGAAGTTGAGTGCACACATTGACAACCGTTCTGTTAGATAGCTGCGTTTTTGATTTAGAAGCAGATATTTCCCTGTGCTTACTGCTGTTTCTACCATATTCCGGTAATGGGCTGAAAACGCCTGTTTTGGGACTCTGCAGAGAAAGTGTTTGCAGACTGCTGAATCCACACACGGGTTTAACTCTGGAAGTTGAGTGCACACATTGACAACCGTTCTGTTAGATAGCTGCGTTTTGGATTTAGAAGCAGATATTTCCCTGTGCTGACTGCTGTTTCTTCCATATGCCGGTAATGGGCTGAAAACGCCTGTTTTGGGACTCTGCAGAGAAAGTGTTTGCAGACTGCTGAATCCACACACGGGTTTAACTCTGGAAGTTGAGTGCACACATTGACAACCGTTCTGTTAGATAGCTGCGTTTTGGATTTAGAAGCAGATATTTCCCTGTGCTTACTGCTGTTTCTTCCATATGCCGGTAATGGGCTGAAAACGCCTGTTTTGGGACTCTGCAGAGAAAGTGTTTGCAGACTGCTGAATCCACACACGGGTTTAACTCTGGAAGTTGAGTGCACACATTGACAACCGTTCTGTTAGATAGCTGCGTTTTGGATTTAGAAGCAGATATTTCCCTGTGCTGACTGCTGTTTCTTCCATATGCCGGTAATGGGCTGAAAACGCCTGTTTTGGGACTCTGCAGAGAAAGTGTTTGCAGACTGCTGAATCCACACACGGGTTTAACTCTGGAAGTTGAGTGCACACATTGACAACCGTTGTGTTAGATAGCTGCGTTTTGGATTTAGAAGCAGATATTTCCCTGTGCTTACTGCTGTTTCTTCCATATGCCGGTAATGGGCTGAAAACGCCTGTTTTGGGACTCTGCAGAGAAAGTGTTTGCAGACTGCTGAATCCACACACGGGTTTAACTCTGGAAGTTGAGTGCACACATTGACAACCGTTCTGTTAGATAGCTGCGTTTTGGATTTAGAAGCAGATATTTCCCTGTGCTGACTGCTGTTTCTTCCATATGCCGGTAATGGGCTGAAAACGCCTGTTTTGGGACTCTGCAGAGAAAGTGTTTGCAGACTGCTGATTCCACACACGGGTTTAACTCTGGAAGTTGAGTGCACACATTGACAACCGTTCTGTTAGATAGCTGCGTTTTGGATTTAGAAGCAGATATTTCCCTGTGCTTACTGCTGTTTCTTCCATATGCCGGTAATGGGCTGAAAACGCCTGTTTTGGGATTCTGCAGAGAAGATGTTTGCAGACTGCTGAATCCACACACGGGTTTAACTCTGGAAGTTGAGTGCACACATTGACAACCGTTCTGTTAGATAGCTGCGTTTTGGATTTAGAAGCAGATATTTCCCTGTGCTTACTGCTGTTTCTTCCATATGCCGGTAATGGGCTGAAAACGCCTGTTTTGGGACTCTGCAGAGAAAGTGTTTGCAGACTGCTGATTCCACACACGGGTTTAACTCTGGAAGTTGAGTGCACACATTGACAACCGTTCTGTTAGATAGCTGCGTTTTGGATTTAGAAGCAGATATTTCCCTGTGCTGACTGCTGTTTCTTCCATATGCCGGTAATGGGCTGAAAACGCCTGTTTTGGGACTCTGCAGAGAAGATGTTTGCAGACTGCTGAATCCACACACGGGTTTAACTCTGGAAGTTGAGTGCACACATTGACAACCGTTCTGTTAGATAGCTGCGTTTTTGATTTAGAAGCAGATATTTCCCTGTGCTTACTGCTGTTTCTTCCATATGCCGGTAATGGGCTGAAAACGCCTGTTTTGGGACTCTGCAGAGAAAGTGTTTGCAGACTGCTGAATCCACACACGGGTTTAACTCTGGAAGTTGAGTGCACACATTGACAACCGTTCTGTTAGATAGCTGCGTTTTGGATTTAGAAGCAGATATTTCCCTGTGCTGACTGCTGTTTCTTCCATATGCCGGTAATGGGCTGAAAACGCCTCTTTTGGGACTCTGCAGAGAAAGTGTTTGCAGACTGCTGAATCCACACACGGGTTTAACTCTGGAAGTTGAGTGCACACATTGACAACCGTTCTGTTAGATAGCTGCGTTTTGGATTTAGAAGCAGATATTTCCCTGTGCTTACTGCTGTTTCTTCCATATGCCGGTAATGGGCTGAAAACGCCTGTTTTGGGACTCTGCAGAGAAAGTGTTTGCAGACTGCTGAATCCACACACGGGTTTAACTCTGGAAGTTGAGTGCACACATTGACAACCGTTCTGTTAGATAGCTGCGTTTTGGATTTAGAAGCAGATATTTCCCTGTGCTGACTGCTGTTTCTTCCATATGCCGGTAATGGGCTGAAAACGCCTGTTTTGGGACTCTGCAGAGAAAGTGTTTGCAGACTGCTGAATCCACACACGGGTTTAACTCTGGAAGTTGAGTGCACACATTGACAACCGTTCTGTTAGATAGCTGCGTTTTGGATTTAGAAGCAGATATTTCCCTGTGCTGACTGCTGTTTCTTCCATATGCCGGTAATGGGCTGAAAACGCCTGTTTTGGGACTCTGCAGAGAAAGTGTTTGCAGACTGCTGAATCCACACACGGGTTTAACTCTGGAAGTTGAGTGCACACATTGACAACCGTTCTGTTAGATAGCTGCGTTTTGGATTTAGAAGCAGATATTTCCCTGTGCTGACTGCTGTTTCTTCCATATGCCGGTAATGGGCTGAAAACGCCTGTTTTGGGACTCTGCAGAGAAAGTGTTTGCAGACTGCTGATTCCACACACGGGTTTAACTCTGGAAGTTGAGTGCACACATTGACAACCGTTCTGTTAGATAGCTGCGTTTTGGATTTAGAAGCAGATATTTCCCTGTGCTTACTGCTGTTTCTTCCATATGCCGGTAATGGGCTGAAAACGCCTGTTTTGGGATTCTGCAGAGAAGATGTTTGCAGACTGCTGAATCCACACACGGGTTTAACTCTGGAAGTTGAGTGCACACATTGACAACCGTTCTGTTAGATAGCTGCGTTTTGGATTTAGAAGCAGATATTTCCCTGTGCTTACTGCTGTTTCTTCCATATGCCGGTAATGGGCTGAAAACGCCTGTTTTGGGACTCTGCAGAGAAAGTGTTTGCAGACTGCTGAATCCACACACGGGTTTAACTCTGGAAGTTGAGTGCACACATTGACAACCGTTCTGTTAGATAGCTGCGTTTTGGATTTAGAAGCAGATATTTCCCTGTGCTGACTGCTGTTTCTTCCATATGCCGGTAATGGGCTGAAAACGCCTGTTTTGGGACTCTGCAGAGAAAGTGTTTGCAGACTGCTGAATCCACACACGGGTTTAACTCTGGAAGTTGAGTGCACACATTGACAACCGTTCTGTTAGATAGCTGTGTTTTGGATTTAGAAGCAGATATTTCCCTGGGCTTACTGCTGTTTCTTCCATATGCCGGTAATGGGCTGAAAACGCCTGTTTTGGGACTCTGCAGAGAAAGTGTTTGCAGACTGCTGAATCCACACACGGGTTTAACTCTGGAAGTTGAGTGCACACATTGACAACCGTTCTGTTAGATAGCTGCGTTTTGGATTTAGAAGCAGATATTTCCCTGTGCTTACTGCTGTTTCTTCCATATGCCGGTAATGGGCTGAAAACGCCTGCTTTGGGACTCTGCAGAGAAGATGTTTGCAGACTGCTGAATCCACACACGGGTTTAACTCTGGAAGTTGAGTGCACACATTGACAACCGTTCTGTTAGATAGCTGCGTTTTGGATTTAGAAGCAGATATTTCCCTGTGCTTACTGCTGTTTCTTCCATATGCCGGTAATGGGCTGAAAACGCCTGTTTTGGGACTCTGCAGAGAAGATGTTTGCAGACTGCTGAATCCACAAACGGGTTTAACTCTGGAAGTTGAGTGCACACATTGACAACCGTTCTGTTAGATAGCTGCGTTTTGGATTTAGAAGCAGATATTTCCCTGTGCTTACTGCTGGTTCTTCCATATGCCGGTAATGGGCTGAAAACGCCTGTTTTGGGACTCTGCAGAGAAGATGTTTGCAGACTGCTGAATCCACACACGGGTTTAACTCTGGAAGTTGAGTGCACACATTGACAACCGTTCTGTTAGATAGCTGCATTTTGGATTTAGAAGCAGATATTTCCCTGTGCTTACTGCTGTTTCTTCCATATGCCGGTAATGGGCTGAAAACGCCTGTTTTGGGACTCTGCAGAGAAAGTGTTTGCAGACTGCTGAATCCACACACGGGTTTAACTCTGGAAGTTGAGTGCACACATTGACAACCGTTCTGTTAGATAGCTGCGTTTTGGATTTAGAAGCAGATATTTCCCTGTGTTTACTGCTGTTTCTTCCATATGCCGGTAATGGCTGAAAACGCCTGTTTTGGGACTCTGCAGAGAAAGTGTTTGCAGACTGCTGAATCCACACACGGGTTTAACTCTGGAAGTTGAGTGCACACATTGAAAACCGTTCTGTTAGATAGCTGCGTTTTGGATTTAGAAGCAGATATTTCCCTGTGCTTACTGCTGTTTCTTCCATATGCCGGTAATGGGCTGAAAACGCCTGTTTTGGGACTCTGCAGAGAAAGTGTTTGCAGACTGCTGAATCCACACACGGGTTTAACTCTGGACGTTGAGTGCACACATTGACAACCGTTCTGTTAGATAGCTGCGTTTTGGATTTAGAAGCAGATATTTCCCTGTGCTTACTGCTGTTTCTTCCATATGCCGGTACTGGGTTGAAAACGCCTGTTTTGGGACTCTGCAGAGAAAGTGTTTGCAGACTGCTGAATCCACACACGGGTTTAACTCTGGAAGTTGAGTGCACACATTGACAACCGTTCTGTTAGACAGCTGCGTTTTGGGTTTAGAAGCAGATATTTCCCTGTGCTTACTGCTGTTTCTTCCATATCCTGGTAAAGGGCTGAAAACGCCTGTTTTGGGACTCTGCAGAGAAAGTGTTTGCAGATTGCTGAATCCACACACGGGTTTAACTCTGGAAGTTGAGTGCACACATTGACAACCGTTCTGTTAGATAGCTGTGTTTTGGATTTAGAAGCAGATATTTCCCTGGGCTTACTGCTGTTTCTTCCATATGCCGGTAATGGGCTGAAAACGCCTGTTTTGGGACTCTGCAGAGAAAGTGTTTGCAGACTGCTGAATCCACACACGGGTTTAACTCTGGAAGTTGAGTGCACACATTGACAACCGTTCTGTTAGATAGCTGCGTTTTGGATTTAGAAGCAGATATTTCCCTGTGCTTACTGCTGTTTCTTCCATATGCCGGTAATGGGCTGAAAACGCCTGTTTTGGGACTCTGCAGAGAAGATGTTTGCAGACTGCTGAATCCACACACGGGTTTAACTCTGGAAGTTGAGTGCACACATTGACAACCGTTCTGTTAGATAGCTGCGTTTTGGATTTAGAAGCAGATATTTCCCTGTGCTTACTGCTGTTTCTTCCATATGCCGGTAATGGGCTGAAAACGCCTGTTTTGGGACTCTGCAGAGAAGATGTTTGCAGACTGCTGAATCCACAAACGGGTTTAACTCTGGAAGTTGAGTGCACACATTGACAACCGTTCTGTTAGATAGCTGCGTTTTGGATTTAGAAGCAGATATTTCCCTGTGCTTACTGCTGTTTCTTCCATATGCCGGTAATGGGCTGAAAACGCCTGTTTTGGGACTCTGCAGAGAAGATGTTTGCAGACTGCTGAATCCACACACGGGTTTAACTCTGGAAGTTGAGTGCACACATTGACAACCGTTCTGTTAGATAGCTGC
The DNA here is from genome assembly GCF_030222135.1 of Aotus nancymaae. Classification (NCBI taxonomy): domain Eukaryota; kingdom Metazoa; phylum Chordata; class Mammalia; order Primates; family Aotidae; genus Aotus; species Aotus nancymaae. The sequence goes on from NW_026989048.1 coordinate 202,332, forward strand.
ATTTTGGATTTAGAAGCAGATATTTCCCTGTGCTTACTGCTGGTTCTTCCATATGCCGGTAATGGGCTGAAAACGCCTGTTTTGGGACTCTGCAGAGAAGATGTTTGCAGACTGCTGAATCCACACACGGGTTTAACTCTGGAAGTTGAGTGCACACATTGACAACCGTTCTGTTAGATAGCTGCATTTTGGATTTAGAAGCAGATATTTCCCTGTGCTTACTGCTGTTTCTTCCATATGCCGGTAATGGGCTGAAAACGCCTGTTTTGGGACTCTGCAGAGAAAGTGTTTGCAGACTGCTGAATCCACACACGGGTTTAACTCTGGAAGTTGAGTGCACACATTGACAACCGTTCTGTTAGATAGCTGCGTTTTGGATTTAGAAGCAGATATTTCCCTGTGCTTACTGCTGTTTCTTCCATATGCCGGTAATGGCTGAAAACGCCTGTTTTGGGACTCTGCAGAGAAGATGTTTGCAGACTGCTGAATCCACACACGGGTTTAACTCTGGAAGTTGAGTGCACACATTGACAACCGTTCTGTTAGATAGCTGCGTTTTGGATTTAGAAGCAGATATTTCCCTGTGCTTACTGCTGTTTCTTCCATATGCCGGTAATGGCTGAAAACGCCTGTTTTGGGACTCTGCAGAGAAAGTGTTTGCAGACTGCTGAATCCACACACGGGTTTAACTCTGGAAGTTGAGTGCACACATTGACAACCGTTCTGTTAGATAGCTGCGTTTTGGATTTAGAAGCAGATATTTCCCTGTGCTTACTGCTGTTTCTTCCATATGCCGGTAATGGGCTGAAAACGCCTGTTTTGGGACTCTGCAGAGAAAGTGTTTGCAGACTGCTGAATCCACACACGGGTTTAACTCTGGAAGTTGAGTGCACACATTGACAACCGTTCTGTTAGATAGCTGCGTTTTGGATTTAGAAGCAGATATTTCCCTGTGCTTACTGCTGTTTCTTCCATATGCCGGTAATGGGCTGAAAACGCCTGTTTTGGGACTCTGCAGAGAAAGTGTTTGCAGACTGCTGAATCCACACACGGGTTTAACTCTGGAAGTTGAGTGCACACATTGACAACCGTTCTGTTAGATAGCTGCGTTTTGGGTTTAGAAGCAGATATTTCCCTGTGCTTACTGCTGTTTCTTCCATATCCTGGTAAAGGGCTGAAAACGCCTGTTTTGGGACTCTGCAGAGAAAGTGTTTGCAGACTGCTGAATCCACACACGGGTTTAACTCTGGAAGTTGAGTGCACACATTGACAACCGTTCTGTTAGATAGCTGTGTTTTGGATTTAGAAGCAGATATTTCCCTGGGCTTACTGCTGTTTCTTCCATATGCCGGTAATGGGCTGAAAACGCCTGTTTTGGGACTCTGCAGAGAAAGTGTTTGCAGATTGCTGAATCCACACACGGGTTTAACTCTGGAAGTTGAGTGCACACATTGACAACCGTTCTGTTAGATAGCTGCGTTTTGGATTTAGAAGCAGATATTTCCCTGGGCTTACTGCTGTTTCTTCCATATGCCGGTAATGGGCTGAAAACGCCTGTTTTGGGACTCTGCAGAGAAGATGTTTGCAGACTGCTGAATCCACACACTGGTTTAACTCTGGAAGTTGAGTGCACACATTGACAACCGTTCTGTTAGATAGCTGCGTTTTGGATTTAGAAGCAGATATTTCCCTGGGCTTACTGCTGTTTCTTCCATATGCCGGTAATGGGCTGAAAACGCCTGTTTTGGGACTCTGCAGAGAAGATGTTTGCAGACTGCTGAATCCACAAACGGGTTTAACTCTGGAAGTTGAGTGCACACATTGACAACTGTTCTGTTAGATAGCTGCGTTTTGGATTTAGAAGCAGATATTTCCCTGTGCTTACTGCTGGTTCTTCCATATGCCGGTAATGGGCTGAAAACGCCTGTTTTGGGACTCTGCAGAGAAGATGTTTGCAGACTGCTGAATCCACACACGGGTTTAACTCTGGAAGTTGAGTGCACACATTGACAACCGTTCTGTTAGATAGCTGCATTTTGGATTTAGAAGCAGATATTTCCCTGTGCTTACTGCTGTTTCTTCCATATGCCGGTAATGGGCTGAAAACGCCTGTTTTGGGACTCTGCAGAGAAAGTGTTTGCAGACTGCTGAATCCACACACGGGTTTAACTCTGGAAGTTGAGTGCACACATTGACAACCGTTCTGTTAGATAGCTGCGTTTTGGATTTAGAAGCAGATATTTCCCTGTGCTTACTGCTGTTTCTTCCATATGCCGGTAATGGCTGAAAACGCCTGTTTTGGGACTCTGCAGAGAAGATGTTTGCAGACTGCTGAATCCACACACGGGTTTAACTCTGGAAGTTGAGTGCACACATTGACAACCGTTCTGTTAGATAGCTGCGTTTTGGATTTAGAAGCAGATATTTCCCTGTGCTTACTGCTGTTTCTTCCATATGCCGGTAATGGCTGAAAACACCTGTTTTGGGACTCTGCAGAGAAAGTGTTTGCAGACTGCTGAATCCACACACGGGTTTAACTCTGGAAGTTTAGTGCACACATTGACAACCGTTCTGTTAGATAGCTGCGTTTTGGATTTAGAAGCAGATATTTCCCTGTGCTGACTGCTGTTTCTTCCATATGCCGGTAATGGGCTGAAAACGCCTGTTTTGGGACTCTGCAGAGAAAGTGTTTGCAGACTGCTGAATCGACACACGGGTTTAACTCTGGAAGTTGAGTGCACACATTGACAACCGTTCTGTTAGATAGCTGCGTTTTGGATTTAGAAGCAGATATTTCCCTGTGCTTACTGCTGTTTCTTCCATATGCCGGTAATGGGCTGAAAACGCCTGTTTTGGGACTCTGCAGAGAAAGTGTTTGCAGACTGCTGAATCCACACACGGGTTTAACTCTGGAAGTTGAGTGCACACATTGACAACCGTTCTGTTAGATAGCTGCGTTTTGGATTTAGAAGCAGATATTTCCCTGTGCTGACTGCTGTTTCTTCCATATGCCGGTAATGGGCTGAAAACGCCTGTTTTGGGACTCTGCAGAGAAAGTGTTTGCAGAATGCTGAATCCACACACGGGTTTAACTCTGGAAGTTGAGTGCACACATTGACAACCGTTCTGTTAGATAGCTGCGTTTTGGATTTAGAAGCAGATATTTCCCTGTGCTTACTGCTGTTTCTTCCATATGCCGGTAATGGGCTGAAAACGCCTGTTTTGGGACTCTGCAGAGAAAGTGTTTGCAGACTGCTGAATCCACACACGGGTTTAACTCTGGAAGTTGAGTGCACACATTGACAACCGTTCTGTTAGATAGCTGCGTTTTGGATTTAGAAGCAGATATTTCCCTGTGCTGACTGCTGTTTCTTCCATATGCCGGTAATGGGCTGAAAACGCCTGTTTTGGGACTCTGCAGAGAAAGTGTTTGCAGACTGCTGAATCCACACACGGGTTTAACTCTGGAAGTTGAGTGCACACATTGACAACCGTTCTGTTAGATAGCTGCGTTTTGGATTTAGAAGCAGATATTTCCCTGTGCTTACTGCTGTTTCTTCCATATGCCGGTAATGGGCTGAAAACGCCTGTTTTGGGACTCTGCAGAGAAAGTGTTTGCAGACTGCTGAATCCACACACGGGTTTAACTCTGGAAGTTGAGTGCACACATTGACAACCGTTCTGTTAGATAGCTGCGTTTTGGGTTTAGAAGCAGATATTTCCCTGTGCTTACTGCTGTTTCTTCCATATCCTGGTAAAGGGCTGAAAACGCCTGTTTTGGGACTCTGCAGAGAAAGTGTTTGCAGACTGCTGAATCCACACACGGGTTTAACTCTGGAAGTTGAGTGCACACATTGACAACCGTTCTGTTAGATAGCTGTGTTTTGGATTTAGAAGCAGATATTTCCCTGGGCTTACTGCTGTTTCTTCCATATGCCGGTAATGGGCTGAAAACGCCTGTTTTGGGACTCTGCAGAGAAAGTGTTTGCAGATTGCTGAATCCACACACGGGTTTAACTCTGGAAGTTGAGTGCACACATTGACAACCGTTCTGTTAGATAGCTGCGTTTTGGATTTAGAAGAAGATATTTCCCTGGGCTTACTGCTGTTTCTTCCATATGCCGGTAATGGGCTGAAAACGCCTGTTTTGGGACTCTGCAGAGAAGATGTTTGCAGACTGCTGAATCCACAAACGGGTTTAACTCTGGAAGTTGAGTGCACACATTGACAACTGTTCTGTTAGATAGCTGCGTTTTGGATTTAGAAGCAGATATTTCCCTGTGCTTACTGCTGGTTCTTCCATATGCCGGTAATGGGCTGAAAACGCCTGTTTTGGGACTCTGCAGAGAAGATGTTTGCAGACTGCTGAATCCACACACGGGTTTAACTCTGGAAGTTGAGTGCACACATTGACAACCGTTCTGTTAGATAGCTGCATTTTGGATTTAGAAGCAGATATTTCCCTGTGCTTACTGCTGTTTCTTCCATATGCCGGTAATGGGCTGAAAACGCCTGTTTTGGGACTCTGCAGAGAAAGTGTTTGCAGACTGCTGAATCCACACACGGGTTTAACTCTGGAAGTTGAGTGCACACATTGACAACCGTTCTGTTAGATAGCTGCGTTTTGGATTTAGAAGCAGATATTTCCCTGTGCTTACTGCTGTTTCTTCCATATGCCGGTAATGGCTGAAAACGCCTGTTTTGGGACTCTGCAGAGAAGATGTTTGCAGACTGCTGAATCCACACACGGGTTTAACTCTGGAAGTTGAGTGCACACATTGACAACCGTTCTGTTAGATAGCTGCGTTTTGGATTTAGAAGCAGATATTTCCCTGTGCTTACTGCTGTTTCTTCCATATGCCGGTAATGGCTGAAAACACCTGTTTTGGGACTCTGCAGAGAAAGTGTTTGCAGACTGCTGAATCCACACACGGGTTTAACTCTGGAAGTTGAGTGCACACATTGACAACCGTTCTGTTAGATAGCTGCGTTTTGGATTTAGAAGCAGATATTTCCCTGTGCTTACTGCTGTTTCTTCCATATGCCGGTAATGGGCTGAAAACGCCTGTTTTGGGACTCTGCAGAGAAAGTGTTTGCAGACTGCTGAATCGACACACGGGTTTAACTCTGGAAGTTGAGTGCACACATTGACAACCGTTCTGTTAGATAGCTGCGTTTTGGATTTAGAAGCAGATATTTCCCTGTGCTTACTGCTGTTTCTTCCATATGCCGGTAATGGGCTGAAAACGCCTGTTTTGGGACTCTGCAGAGAAAGTGTTTGCAGACTGCTGAATCCACACACGGGTTTAACTCTGGAAGTTGAGTGCACACATTGACAACCGTTCTGTTAGATAGCTGCGTTTTGGATTTAGAAGCAGATATTTCCCTGTGCTGACTGCTGTTTCTTCCATATGCCGGTAATGGGCTGAAAACGCCTGTTTTGGGACTCTGCAGAGAAAGTGTTTGCAGAATGCTGAATCCACACACGGGTTTAACTCTGGAAGTTGAGTGCACACATTGACAACCGTTCTGTTAGATAGCTGCGTTTTGGATTTAGAAGCAGATATTTCCCTGTGCTTACTGCTGTTTCTTCCATATGCCGGTAATGGGCTGAAAACGCCTGTTTTGGGACTCTGCAGAGAAAGTGTTTGCAGACTGCTGAATCCACACACGGGTTTAACTCTGGAAGTTGAGTGCACACATTGACAACCGTTCTGTTAGATAGCTGCGTTTTGGATTTAGAAGCAGATATTTCCCTGTGCTGACTGCTGTTTCTTCCATATGCCGGTAATGGGCTGAAAACGCCTGTTTTGGGACTCTGCAGAGAAAGTGTTTGCAGACTGCTGAATCCACACACGGGTTTAACTCTGGAAGTTGAGTGCACACATTGACAACCGTTCTGTTAGATAGCTGCGTTTTGGATTTAGAAGCAGATATTTCCCTGTGCTTACTGCTGTTTCTTCCATATGCCGGTAATGGGCTGAAAACGCCTGTTTTGGGATTCTGCAGAGAAGATGTTTGCAGACTGCTGAATCCACACACGGGTTTAACTCTGGAAGTTGAGTGCACACATTGACAACCGTTCTGTTAGAAAGCTGCGTTTTGGATTTAGAAGCAGATATTTCCCTGTGCTTACTGCTGTTTCTTCCATATGCCGGTCATGGGCTGAAAACGCCTGTTTTGGGACTCTGCAGAGAAAGTGTTTGCAGACTGCTGAATCCACACACGGGTTTAACTCTGGAAGTTGAGTGCACACATTGACAACCGTTCTGTTAGATAGCTGCGTTTTGGATTTAGAAGCAGATATTTCCCTGTGCTTACTGCTGTTTCTTCCATATGCCGGTAATGGGCTGAAAACGCCTGTTTTGGGACTCTGCAGAGAAAGTGTTTGCAGACTGCTGAATCCACACACGGGTTTAACTCTGGAAGTTGAGTGCACACATTGACAACCGTTCTGTTAGATAGCTGCGTTTTGGATTTAGAAGCAGATATTTCCCTGTGCTGACTGCTGTTTCTTCCATATGCCGGTAATGGGCTGAAAACGCCTGTTTTGGGACTCTGCAGAGAAAGTGTTTGCAGACTGCTGATTCCACACACGGGTTTAACTCTGGAAGTTGAGTGCACACATTGACAACCGTTCTGTTAGATAGCTGCGTTTTGGATTTAGAAGCAGATATTTCCCTGTGCTTACTGCTGTTTCTTCCATATGCCGGTAATGGGCTGAAAACGCCTGTTTTGGGATTCTGCAGAGAAGATGTTTGCAGACTGCTGAATCCACACACGGGTTTAACTCTGGAAGTTGAGTGCACACATTGACAACCGTTCTGTTAGATAGCTGCGTTTTGGATTTAGAAGCAGATATTTCCCTGTGCTGACTGCTGTTTCTTCCATATGCCGGTAATGGGCTGAAAACGCCTGTTTTGGGACTCTGCAGAGAAAGTGTTTGCAGACTGCTGAATCCACACACGGGTTTAACTCTGGAAGTTGAGTGCACACATTGACAACCGTTCTGTTAGATAGCTGCGTTTTGGATTTAGAAGCAGATATTTCCCTGTGCTTACTGCTGTTTCTTCCATATGCCGGTAATGGGCTGAAAACGCCTGTTTTGGGACTCTGCAGAGAAAGTGTTTGCAGACTGCTGAATCCACACACGGGTTTAACTCTGGAAGTTGAGTGCACACATTGACAACCGTTCTGTTAGATAGCTGCGTTTTGGATTTAGAAGCAGATATTTCCCTGTGCTGACTGCTGTTTCTTCCATATGCCGGTAATGGGCTGAAAACGCCTGTTTTGGGACTCTGCAGAGAAAGTGTTTGCAGACTGCTGAATCCACACACGGGTTTAACTCTGGAAGTTGAGTGCACACATTGACAACCGTTCTGTTAGATAGCTGCGTTTTGGATTTAGAAGCAGATATTTCCCTGTGCTTACTGCTGTTTCTTCCATATGCCGGTAATGGGCTGAAAACGCCTGTTTTGGGACTCTGCAGAGAAAGTGTTTGCAGACTGCTGAATCCACACACGGGTTTAACTCTGGAAGTTGAGTGCACACATTGACAACCGTTCTGTTAGATAGCTGCGTTTTGGATTTAGAAGCAGATATTTCCCTGTGCTGACTGCTGTTTCTTCCATATGCCGGTAATGGGCTGAAAACGCCTGTTTTGGGACTCTGCAGAGAAAGTGTTTGCAGACTGCTGATTCCACACACGGGTTTAACTCTGGAAGTTGAGTGCACACATTGACAACCGTTCTGTTAGATAGCTGCGTTTTGGATTTAGAAGCAGATATTTCCCTGTGCTTACTGCTGTTTCTTCCATATGCCGGTAATGGGCTGAAAACGCCTGTTTTGGGATTCTGCAGAGAAGATGTTTGCAGACTGCTGAATCCACACACGGGTTTAACTCTGGAAGTTGAGTGCACACATTGACAACCGTTCTGTTAGATAGCTGCGTTTTGGATTTAGAAGCAGATATTTCCCTGTGCTGACTGCTGTTTCTTCCATATGCCGGTAATGGGCTGAAAACGCCTGTTTTGGGACTCTGCAGAGAAGATGTTTGCAGACTGCTGAATCCACACACGGGTTTAACTCTGGAAGTTGAGTGCACACATTGACAACCGTTCTGTTAGATAGCTGCGTTTTTGATTTAGAAGCAGATATTTCCCTGTGCTTACTGCTGTTTCTTCCATATGCCGGTAATGGGCTGAAAACGCCTGTTTTGGGATTCTGCAGAGAAGATGTTTGCAGACTGCTGAATCCACACACGGGTTTAACTCTGGAAGTTGAGTGCACACATTGACAACCGTTCTGTTAGATAGCTGCGTTTTGGATTTAGAAGCAGATATTTCCCTGTGCTTACTGCTGTTTCTTCCATATGCCGGTAATGGGCTGAAAACGCCTGTTTTGGGACTCTGCAGAGAAAGTGTTTGCAGACTGCTGAATCCACACACGGGTTTAACTCTGGAAGTTGAGTGCACACATTGACAACCGTTCTGTTAGATAGCTGCGTTTTGGATTTAGAAGCAGATATTTCCCTGTGCTGACTGCTGTTTCTTCCATATGCCGGTAATGGGCTGAAAACGCCTGTTTTGGGACTCTGCAGAGAAGATGTTTGCAGACTGCTGAATCCACACACGGGTTTAACTCTGGAAGTTGAGTGCACACATTGACAACCGTTCTGTTAGATAGCTGCGTTTTTGATTTAGAAGCAGATATTTCCCTGTGCTTACTGCTGTTTCTTCCATATTCCGGTAATGGGCTGAAAACGCCTGTTTTGGGACTCTGCAGAGAAAGTGTTTGCAGACTGCTGAATCCACACACGGGTTTAACTCTGGAAGCTGAGTGCACACATTGACAACCGTTCTGTTAGATAGCTGCGTTTTGGATTTAGAAGCAGATATTTCCCTGTGCTGACTGCTGTTTCTTCCATATGCCGGTAATGGGCTGAAAACGCCTGTTTTGGGACTCTGCAGAGAAAGTGTTTGCAGACTGCTGAATCCACACACGGGTTTAACTCTGGAAGTTGAGTGCACACATTGACAACCATTCTGTTAGATAGCTGCGTTTTGGATTTAGAAGCAGATATTTCCCTGTGCTTACTGCTGTTTCTTCCATATGCCGGTAATGGGCTGAAAACGCCTGTTTTGGGACTCTGCAGAGAAAGTGTTTGCAGACTGCTGAATCCACACACGGGTTTAACTCTGGAAGTTGAGTGCACACATTGACAACCGTTCTGTTAGATAGCTGCGTTTTGGATTTAGAAGCAGATATTTCCCTGTGCTGACTGCTGTTTCTTCCATATGCCGGTAATGGGCTGAAAACGCCTGTTTTGGGACTCTGCAGAGAAAGTGTTTGCAGACTGCTGATTCCACACACGGGTTTAACTCTGGAAGTTGAGTGCACACATTGACAACCGTTCTGTTAGATAGCTGCGTTTTGGATTTAGAAGCAGATATTTCCCTGTGCTTACTGCTGTTTCTTCCATATGCCGGTAATGGGCTGAAAACGCCTGTTTTGGGATTCTGCAGAGAAGATGTTTGCAGACTGCTGAATCCACACACGGGTTTAACTCTGGAAGTTGAGTGCACACATTGACAACCGTTCTGTTAGATAGCTGCGTTTTGGATTTAGAAGCAGATATTTCCCTGTGCTTACTGCTGTTTCTTCCATATGCCGGTAATGGGCTGAAAACGCCTGTTTTGGGACTCTGCAGAGAAAGTGTTTGCAGACTGCTGAATCCACACACGGGTTTAACTCTGGAAGTTGAGTGCACACATTGACAACCGTTCTGTTAGATAGCTGCGTTTTGGATTTAGAAGCAGATATTTCCCTGTGCTGACTGCTGTTTCTTCCATATGCCGGTAATGGGCTGAAAACGCCTGTTTTGGGACTCTGCAGAGAAGATGTTTGCAGACTGCTGAATCCACACACGGGTTTAACTCTGGAAGTTGAGTGCACACATTGACAACCGTTCTGTTAGATAGCTGCGTTTTGGATTTAGAAGCAGATATTTCCCTGTGCTTACTGCTGTTTCTTCCATATGCCGGTAAAGGGCTGAAAACGCCTGTTTTGGGACTCTGCAGAGAAGATGTTTGCAGACTGCTGAATCCACACACGGGTTTAACTCTGGAAGTTGAGTGCACACATTGACAACCGTTCTGTTAGATAGCTGCGTTTTGGATTTAGAAGCAGATATTTCCCTGTGCTTACTGCTGTTTCTTCCATATGCCGGTAATGGGCTGAAAACGCCTGTTTTGGGACTCTGCAGAGAAAGTGTTTGCAGACTGCTGAATCCACACACGGGTTTAACTCTGGAAGTTGAGTGCACACATTGACAACCGTTCTGTTAGATAGCTGCGTTTTGGATTTAGAAGCAGATATTTCCCTGTGCTTACTGCTGTTTCTTCCATATGCCGGTAATGGGCTGAAAACGCCTGTTTTGGGACTCTGCAGAGAAAGTGTTTGCAGACTGCTGAATCCACACACGGGTTTAACTCTGGACGTTGAGTGCACACATTGACAACCGTTCTGTTAGATAGCTGTGTTTTGGATTTAGAAGCAGATATTTCCCTGTGCTTACTGCTGTTTCTTCCATATGCCGGTAATGGGCTGAAAACGCCTGTTTTGGGACTCTGCAGAGAAAGTGTTTGCAGACTGCTGAATCCACACACGGGTTTAACTCTGGAAGTTGAGTGCACACATTGACAACCGTTCTGTTAGATAGCTGCGTTTTGGGTTTAGAAGCAGATATTTCCCTGTGCTTACTGCTGTTTCTTCCATATCCTGGTAAAGGGCTGAAAACGCCTGTTTTGGGACTCTGCAGAGAAAGTGTTTGCAGACTGCTGAATCCACACACGGGTTTAACTCTGGAAGTTGAGTGCACACATTGACAACCGTTCTGTTAGATAGCTGTGTTTTGGATTTAGAAGCAGATATTTCCCTGGGCTTACTGCTGTTTCTTCCATATGCCGGTAATGGGCTGAAAACGCCTGTTTTGGGACTCTGCAGAGAAAGTGTTTGCAGACTGCTGAATCCACACACGGGTTTAACTCTGGAAGTTGAGTGCACACATTGACAACCGTTCTGTTAGATAGCTGCGTTTTGGATTTAGAAGCAGATATTTCCCTGTGCTTACTGCTGTTTCTTCCATATGCCGGTAATGGGCTGAAAACGCCTGTTTTGGGACTCTGCAGAGAAGATGTTTGCAGACTGCTGAATCCACACACGGGTTTAACTCTGGAAGTTGAGTGCACACATTGACAACCGTTCTGTTAGATAGCTGCGTTTTGGATTTAGAAGCAGATATTTCCCTGTGCTTACTGCTGTTTCTTCCATATGCCGGTAATGGGCTGAAAACGCCTGTTTTGGGACTCTGCAGAGAAGATGTTTGCAGACTGCTGAATCCACAAACGGGTTTAACTCTGGAAGTTGAGTGCACACAATGACAACTGTTCTGTTAGATAGCTGCGTTTTGGATTTAGAAGCAGATATTTCCCTGTGCTTACTGCTGGTTCTTCCATATGCCGGTAATGGGCTGAAAACGCCTGTTTTGGGACTCTGCAGAGAAGATGTTTGCAGACTGCTGAATCCACACACGGGTTTAACTCTGGAAGTTGAGTGCACAGATTGACAACCGTTCTGTTAGATAGCTGCATTTTGGATTTAGAAGCAGATATTTCCCTGTGCTTACTGCTGTTTCTTCCATATGCCGGTAATGGGCTGAAAACGCCTGTTTTGGGACTCTGCAGAGAAAGTGTTTGCAGACTGCTGAATCCACACACGGGTTTAACTCTGGAAGTTGAGTGCACACATTGACAACCGTTCTGTTAGATAGCTGCGTTTTGGATTTAGAAGCAGATATTTCCCTGTGCTTACTGCTGTTTCTTCCATATGCCGGTAATGGCTGAAAACGCCTGTTTTGGGACTCTGCAGAGAAGATGTTTGCAGACTGCTGAATCCACACACGGGTTTAACTCTGGAAGTTGAGTGCACACATTGACAACCGTTCTGTTAGATAGCTGCGTTTTGGATTTAGAAGCAGATATTTCCCTGTGCTTACTGCTGTTTCTTCCATATGCCGGTAATGGCTGAAAACACCTGTTTTGGGACTCTGCAGAGAAAGTGTTTGCAGACTGCTGAATCCACACACGGGTTTAACTCTGGAAGTTGAGTGCACACATTGACAACCGTTCTGTTAGATAGCTGCGTTTTGGATTTAGAAGCAGATATTTCCCTGTGCTTACTGCTGTTTCTTCCATATGCCGGTAATGGGCTGAAAACGCCTGTTTTGGGACTCTGCAGAGAAAGTGTTTGCAGACTGCTGAATCCACACACGGGTTTAACTCTGGAAGTTGAGTGTACACATTGACAACCGTTCTGTTAGATAGCTGCGTTTTGGATTTAGAAGCAGATATTTCCCTGTGCTTACTGCTGTTTCTTCCATATGCCGGTAATGGGCTGAAAACGCCTGTTTTGGGACTCTGCAGAGAAAGTGTTTGCAGACTGCTGAATCCACACACGGGTTTAACTCTGGAAGTTGAGTGCACACATTGACAACCGTTCTGTTAGATAGCTGCGTTTTGGATTTAGAAGCAGATATTTCCCTGTGCTGACTGCTGTTTCTTCCATATGCCGGTAATGGGCTGAAAACGCCTGTTTTGGGACTCTGCAGAGAAAGTGTTTGCAGACTGCTGATTCCACACACGGGTTTAACTCTGGAAGTTGAGTGCACACATTGACAACCGTTCTGTTAGATAGCTGCGTTTTGGATTTAGAAGCAGATATTTCCCTGTGCTTACTGCTGTTTCTTCCATATGCCGGTAATGGGCTGAAAACGCCTGTTTTGGGATTCTGCAGAGAAGATGTTTGCAGACTGCTGAATCCACACACGGGTTTAACTCTGGAAGTTGAGTGCACACATTGACAACCGTTCTGTTAGATAGCTGCGTTTTGGATTTAGAAGCAGATATTTCCCTGTGCTTACTGCTGTTTCTTCCATATGCCGGTAATGGGCTGAAAACGCCTGATTTGGGACTCTGCAGAGAAAGTGTTTGCAGACTGCTGAATCCACACACGGGTTTAACTCTGGAAGTTGAGTGCACACATTGACAACCGTTCTGTTAGATAGCTGCGTTTTGGATTTAGAAGCAGATATTTCCCTGTGCTGACTGCTGTTTCCTCCATATGCCGGTAATGGGCTGAAAACGCCTGTTTTGGGACTCTGCAGAGAAGATGTTTGCAGACTGCTGAATCCACACACGGGTTTAACTCTGGAAGTTGAGTGCACACATTGACAACCGTTCTGTTAGATAGCTGCGTTTTTGATTTAGAAGCAGATATTTCCCTGTGCTTACTGCTGTTTCTTCCATATGCCGGTAACGGGCTGAAAACGCCTGTTTTGGGACTCTGCAGAGAAAGTGTTTGCAGACTGCTGAATCCACACACGGGTTTAACTCTGGAAGTTGAGTGCACACATTGACAACCGTTCTGTTAGATAGCTGCGTTTTGGATTTAGAAGCAGATATTTCCCTGTGCTGACTGCTGTTTCTTCCATATGCCGGTAATGGGCTGAAAACGCCTGTTTTGGGACTCTGCAGAGAAAGTGTTTGCAGACTGCTGAATCCACACACGGGTTTAACTCTGGAAGTTGAGTGCACACATTGACAACCGTTCTGTTAGATAGCTGCGTTTTGGATTTAGAAGCAGATATTTCCCTGTGCTTACTGCTGTTTCTTCCATATGCCGGTAATGGGCTGAAAACGCCTGTTTTGGGACTCTGCAGAGAAAGTGTTTGCAGACTGCTGAATCCACACACGGGTTTAACTCTGGAAGTTGAGTGCACACATTGACAACCGTTCTGTTAGATAGCTGCGTTTTGGATTTAGAAGCAGATATTTCCCTGTGCTGACTGCTGTTTCTTCCATATGCCGGTAATGGGCTGAAAACGCCTGTTTTGGGACTCTGCAGAGAAAGTGTTTGCAGACTGCTGAATCCACACACGGGTTTAACTCTGGAAGTTGAGTGCACACATTGACAACCGTTCTGTTAGATAGCTGCGTTTTGGATTTAGAAGCAGATATTTCCCTGTGCTTACTGCTGTTTCTTCCATATGCCGGTAATGGGCTGAAAACGCCTGTTTTGGGACTCTGCAGAGAAAGTGTTTGCAGACTGCTGAATCCACACACGGGTTTAACTCTGGAAGTTGAGTGCACACATTGACAACCGTTCTGTTAGATAGCTGCGTTTTGGATTTAGAAGCAGATATTTCCCTGTGCTGACTGCTGTTTCTTCCATATGCCGGTAATGGGCTGAAAACGCCTGTTTTGGGACTCTGCAGAGAAAGTGTTTGCAGACTGCTGATTCCACACACGGGTTTAACTCTGGAAGTTGAGTGCACACATTGACAACCGTTCTGTTAGATAGCTGCGTTTTGGATTTAGAAGCAGATATTTCCCTGTGCTTACTGCTGTTTCTTCCATATGCCGGTAATGGGCTGAAAACGCCTGTTTTGGGATTCTGCAGAGAAGATGTTTGCAGACTGCTGAATCCACACACGGGTTTAACTCTGGAAGTTGAGTGCACACATTGACAACCGTTCTGTTAGATAGCTGCGTTTTGGATTTAGAAGCAGATATTTCCCTGTGCTTACTGCTGTTTCTTCCATATGCCGGTAATGGGCTGAAAACGCCTGTTTTGGGACTCTGCAGAGAAAGTGTTTGCAGACTGCTGAATCCACACACGGGTTTAACTCTGGAAGTTGAGTGCACACATTGACAACCGTTCTGTTAGATAGCTGCGTTTTGGATTTAGAAGCAGATATTTCCCTGTGCTTACTGCTGTTTCTTCCATATGCCGGTAATGGGCTGAAAACGCCTCTTTTGGGACTCTGCAGAGAAAGTGTTTGCAGACTGCTGAATCCACACACGGGTTTAACTCTGGAAGTTGAGTGCACACATTGACAACCGTTCTGTTAGATAGCTGCGTTTTGGATTTAGAAGCAGATATTTCCCTGTGCTTACTGCTGTTTCTTCCATATGCCGGTAATGGGCTGAAAACGCCTGTTTTGGGACTCTGCAGAGAAAGTGTTTGCAGACTGCTGAATCCACACACGGGTTTAACTCTGGAAGTTGAGTGCACACATTGACAACCGTTCTGTTAGATAGCTGCGTTTTGGATTTAGAAGCAGATATTTCCCTGTGCTGACTGCTGTTTCTTCCATATGCCGGTAATGGGCTGAAAACGCCTGTTTTGGGACTCTGCAGAGAAGATGTTTGCAGACTGCTGAATCCACACACGGGTTTAACTCTGGAAGTTGAGTGCACACATTGACAACCGTTCTGTTAGATAGCTGCGTTTTTGATTTAGAAGCAGATATTTCCCTGTGCTTACTGCTGTTTCTTCCATATGCCGGTAATGGGCTGAAAACGCCTGTTTTGGGACTCTGCAGAGAAGATGTTTGCAGACTGCTGAATCCACACACGGGTTTAACTCTGGAAGTTGAGTGCACACATTGACAACCGTTCTGTTAGATAGCTGCGTTTTGGATTTAGAAGCAGATATTTCCCTGTGCTTACTACTGTTTCTTCCATATGCCGGTAATGGGCTGAAAACGCCTGTTTTGGGACTCTGCAGAGAAAGTGTTTGCAGACTGCTGAATCCACACACGGGTTTAACTCTGGAAGTTGAGTGCACACATTGACAACCGTTCTGTTAGATAGCTGCGTTTTGGATTTAGAAGCAGATATTTCCCTGTGCTGACAGCTGTTTCTTCCATATGCCGGTAATGGGCTGAAAACGCCTGTTTTGGGACTCTGCAGAGAAAGTGTTTGCAGACTGCTGAATCCACACACGGGTTTAACTCTGGACGTTGAGTGCACACATTGACAACCGTTCTGTTAGATAGCTGCGTTTTGGATTTAGAAGCAGATATTTCCCTGTGCTTACTGCTGTTTCTTCCATATGCCGGTAATGGGCTGAAAACGCCTGTTTTGGGACTCTGCAGAGAAAGTGTTTGCAGACTGCTGAATCCACACACGGGTTTAACTCTGGAAGTTGAGTGCACACATTGACAACCGTTCTGTTAGATAGCTGCGTTTTGGGTTTAGAAGCAGATATTTCCCTGTGCTTACTGCTGTTTCTTCCATATCCTGGTAAAGGGCTGAAAAGGCCTGTTTTGGGACTCTGCAGAGAAAGTGTTTGCAGACTGCTGAATCCACACACGGGTTTAACTCTGGAAGTTGAGTGCACACATTGACAACCGTTCTGTTAGATAGCTGCGTTTTGGATTTAGAAGCAGATATTTCCCTGTGCTTACTGCTGTTTCTTCCATATGCCGGTAATGGCTGAAAACGCCTGTTTTGGGACTCTGCAGAGAAGATGTTTGCAGACTGCTGAATCCACACACGGGTTTAACTCTGGAAGTTGAGTGCACACATTGACAACCGTTCTGTTAGATAGCTGCGTTTTGGATTTAGAAGCAGATATTTCCCTGTGCTTACTGCTGTTTCTTCCATATGCCGGTAATGGGCTGAAAACGCCTGTTTTGGGACTCTGCAGAGAAGATGTTTGCAGACTGCTGAATCCACACACGGGTTTAACTCTGGAAGTTGAGTGCACACATTGACAACCGTTCTGTTAGATAGCTGCGTTTTGGATTTAGAAGCAGATATTTCCCTGTGCTTACTGCTGTTTCTTCCGTATGCCGGTAATGGGCTGATAACGCCTGTTTTGGGACTCTGCAGAGAAAGTGTTTGCAGACTGCTGAATCCACACACGGGTTTAACTCTGGAAGTTGAGTGCACACATTGACAACCGTTCTGTTAGATAGCTGCGTTTTGGATTTAGAAGCAGATATTTCCCTGTGCTTACTGCTGTTTCTTCCATATGCCGGTAATGGGCTGAAAACGCCTGTTTTGGGACTCTGCAGAGAAAGTGTTTGCAGACTGCTGAATCCACACACGGGTTTAACTCTGGAAGTTGAGTGCACACATTGACAACCGTTCTGTTAGATAGCTGCGTTTTGGATTTAGAAGCAGATATTTCCCTGTGCTGACTGCTGTTTCTTCCATATGCCGGTAATGGGCTGAAAACGCCTGTTTTGGGACTCTGCAGAGAAAGTGTTTGCAGACTGCTGAATCCACACACGGGTTTAACTCTGGAAGTTGAGTGCACACATTGACAACCGTTCTGTTAGATAGCTGCGTTTTGGATTTAGAAGGAGATATTTCCCTGTGCTTACTGCTGTTTCTTCCATATGCCGGTAATGGGCTGAAAACGCCTGTTTTGGGACTCTGCAGAGAAAGTGTTTGCAGACTGCTGAATCCACACACGGGTTTAACTCTGGAAGTTGAGTGCACACATTGACAACCGTTCTGTTAGATAGCTGCGTTTTGGATTTAGAAGCAGATATTTCCCTGTGCTGACTGCTGTTTCTTCCATATGCCGGTAATGGGCTGAAAACGCCTGTTTTGGGACTCTGCAGAGAAAGTGTTTGCAGACTGCTGAATCCACACACGGGTTTAACTCTGGAAGTTGAGTGCACACATTGACAACCGTTCTGTTAGATAGCTGCGTTTTGGATTTAGAAGCAGATATTTCCCTGTGCTTACTGCTGTTTCTTCCATATGCCGGTAATGGGCTGAAAACGCCTGTTTTGGGACTCTGCAGAGAAAGTGTTTGCAGACTGCTGAATCCACACACGGGTTTAACTCTGGAAGTTGAGTGCACACATTGACAACCGTTCTGTTAGATAGCTGCGTTTTGGATTTAGAAACAGATATTTCCCTGTGCTGACTGCTGTTTCTTCCATATGCCGGTAATGGGCTGAAAACGCCTGTTTTGGGACTCTGCAGAGAAAGTGTTTGCAGACTGCTGAATCCACACACGGGTTTAACTCTGGAAGTTGAGTGCACACATTGACAACCGTTCTGTTAGATAGCTGCGTTTTGGATTTAGAAGCAGATATTTCCCTGTGCTTACTGCTGTTTCCTCCATATGCCGGTAATGGGCTGAAAACGCCTGTTTTGGGACTCTGCAGAGAAGATGTTTGCAGACTGCTGAATCCACACACGGGTTTAACTCTGGAAGTTGAGTGCACACATTGACAACCGTTCTGTTAGATAGCTGCGTTTTGGGTTTAGAAGCAGATATTTCCCTGTGCTTACTGCTGTTTCTTCCGTATGCCGGTAATGGGCTGAAAACGCCTGTTTTGGGACTCTGCAGAGAAAGTGTTTGCAGACTGCTGATTCCACACACGGGTTTAACTCTGGAAGTTGAGTGCACACATTGACAACCGTTCTGTTAGATAGCTGCGTTTTTGATTTAGAAGCAGATATTTCCCTGTGCTTACTGCTGTTTCTTCCATATGCCAGTAATGGGCTGAAAACGCCTGTTTTGGGACTCTGCAGAGAAGATGTTTGCAGACTGCTGAATCCACACACGGGTTTAACTCTGGAAGTTGAGTGCACACATTGACAACCGTTCTGTTAGATAGCTGCGTTTTGGATTTAGAAGCAGATATTTCCCTGTGCTTACTGCTGTTTCTTCCATATGCCGGTAATGGGCTGAAAACGCCTGTTTTGGGACTCTGCAGAGAAAGTGTTTGCAGACTGCTGAATCCACACACGGGTTTAACTCTGGAAGTTGAGTGCACACATTGACAACCGTTCTGTTAGATAGCTGCGTTTTGGATTTAGAAGCAGATATTTCCCTGTGCTTACTGCTGTTTCTTCCATATGCCGGTAATGGGCTGAAAACGCCTGTTTTGGGACTCTGCAGAGAAAGTGTTTGCAGACTGCTGAATCCACACACGGGTTTAACTCTGGAAGTTGAGTGCACACATTGACAACCGTTCTGTTAGATAGCTGTGTTTTGGATTTAGAAGCAGATATTTCCCTGTGCTTACTGCTGTTTCTTCCATATGCCGGTAATGGGCTGAAAATGCCTGTTTTGGGACTCTGCAGAGAAAGTGTTTGCAGACTGCTGAATCCACACACGGGTTTAACTCTGGAAGTTGAGTGCACACATTGACAACCGTTCTGTTAGATAGCTGCGTTTTGGATTTAGAAGCAGATATTTCCCTGTGCTTACTGCTGTTTCTTCCATATGCCGGTAATGGGCTGAAAACGCCTGTTTTGGGACTCTGCAGAGAAAGTGTTTGCAGACTGCTGAATCCACACACGGGTTTAACTCTGGAAGTTGAGTGCACACATTGACAACCGTTCTGTTAGATAGCTGCGTTTTGGATTTAGAAGCAGATATTTCCCTGTGCTTACTGCTGTTTCTTCCATATGCCGGTAATGGGCTGAAAACGCCTGTTTTGGGACTCTGCAGAGAAAGTGTTTGCAGACTACTGATTCCACACACGGGTTTAACTCTGGAAGTTGAGTGCACACATTGACAACCGTTCTGTTAGATAGCTGCGTTTTGGATTTAGAAGCAGATATTTCCCTGTGCTTACTGCTGTTTCTTCCATATGCCGGTAATGGGCTGAAAACACCTGTTTTGGGACTCTGCAGAGAAAGTGTTTGCAGACTGCTGAATCCACACACGGGTTTAACTCTGGAAGTTGAGTGCACACATTGACAACCGTTCTGTTAGATAGCTGCGTTTTGGATTTAGAAGCAGATATTTCCCTGTGCTGACTGCTGTTTCTTCCATATGCCGGTAATGGGCTGAAAACGCCTGTTTTGGGACTCTGCAGAGAAAGTGTTTGCAGACTGCTGAATCCACACACGGGTTTAACTCTGGAAGTTGAGTGCACACATTGACAACCGTTCTGTTAGATAGCTGCGTTTTGGATTTAGAAGCAGATATTTCCCTGTGCTTACTGCTGTTTCTTCCATATGCCGGTAATGGGCTGAAAACGCCTGTTTTGGGACTCTGCAGAGAAAGTGTTTGCAGACTGCTGAATCCACACACGGGTTTAACTCTGGAAGTTGAGTGCACACATTGACAACCGTTCTGTTAGATAGCTGCGTTTTGGATTTAGAAGCAGATATTTCCCTGTGCTGACTGCTGTTTCTTCCATATGCCGGTAATGGGCTGAAAACGCCTGTTTTGGGACTCTGCAGAGAAAGTGTTTGCAGACTGCTGAATCCACACACGGGTTTAACTCTGGAAGTTGAGTGCACACATTGACAACCGTTCTGTTAGATAGCTGCGTTTTGGATTTAGAAGCAGATATTTCCCTGTGCTTACTGCTGTTTCTTCCATATGCCGGTAATGGGCTGAAAACGCCTGTTTTGGGACTCTGCAGAGAAAGTGTTTGCAGACTGCTGAATCCACACACGGGTTTAACTCTGGAAGTTGAGTGCACACATTGACAACCGTTCTGTTAGATAGCTGCGTTTTGGATTTAGAAGCAGATATTTCCCTGTGCTGACTGCTGTTTCTTCCATATGCCGGTAATGGGCTGAAAACGCCTGTTTTGGGACTCTGCAGAGAAAGTGTTTGCAGACTGCTGATTCCACACACGGGTTTAACTCTGGAAGTTGAGTGCACACATTGACAACCGTTCTGTTAGATAGCTGCGTTTTGGATTTAGAAGCAGATATTTCCCTGTGCTTACTGCTGTTTCTTCCATATGCCGGTAATGGGCTGAAAACGCCTGTTTTGGGATTCTGCAGAGAAGATGTTTGCAGACTGCTGAATCCACACACGGGTTTAACTCTGGAAGTTGAGTGCAGACATTGACAACCGTTCTGTTAGATAGCTGCGTTTTGGATTTAGAAGCAGATATTTCCCTGTGCTTACTGCTGTTTCTTCCATATGCCGGTAATGGGCTGAAAACGCCTGTTTTGGGACTCTGCAGAGAAAGTGTTTGCAGACTGCTGAATCCACACACGGGTTTAACTCTGGAAGTTGAGTGCACACATTGACAACCGTTCTGTTAGATAGCTGCGTTTTGGATTTAGAAGCAGATATTTCCCTGTGCTTACTGCTGTTTCTTCCATATGCCGGTAATGGGCTGAAAACGCCTCTTTTGGGACTCTGCAGAGAAAGTGTTTGCAGACTGCTGAATCCACACACGGGTTTAACTCTGGAAGTTGAGTGCACACATTGACAACCGTTCTGTTAGATAGCTGCGTTTTGGATTTAGAAGCAGATATTTCCCTGTGCTTACTGCTGTTTCTTCCATATGCCGGTAATGGGCTGAAAACGCCTGTTTTGGGACTCTGCAGAGAAAGTGTTTGCAGACTGCTGAATCCACACACGGGTTTAACTCTGGAAGTTGAGTGCACACATTGACAACCGTTCTGTTAGATAGCTGCGTTTTGGATTTAGAAGCAGATATTTCCCTGTGCTGACTGCTGTTTCTTCCATATGCCGGTAATGGGCTGAAAACGCCTGTTTTGGGACTCTGCAGAGAAAGTGTTTGCAGACTGCTGAATCCACACACGGGTTTAACTCTGGAAGTTGAGTGCACACATTGACAACCGTTCTGTTAGATAGCTGCGTTTTTGATTTAGAAGCAGATATTTCCCTGTGCTTACTGCTGTTTCTTCCATATTCCGGTAATGGGCTGAAAACGCCTGTTTTGGGACTCTGCAGAGAAGATGTTTGCAGACTGCTGAATCCACACACGGGTTTAACTCTGGAAGTTGAGTGCACACATTGACAACCGTTCTGTTAGATAGCTGCGTTTTGGATTTAGAAGCAGATATTTCCCTGTGCTGACTGCTGTTTCTTCCATATGCCGGTAATGGGCTGAAAACGCCTGATTTGGGACTCTGCAGAGAAAGTGTTTGCAGACTGCTGAATCCACACACGGGTTTAACTCTGGACGTTGAGTGCACACATTGACAACCGTTCTGTTAGATAGCTGCGTTTTGGATTTAGAAGCAGATATTTCCCTGTGCTTACTGCTGTTTCTTCCATATGCCGGTAATGGGCT
This sequence comes from Aotus nancymaae, assembly GCF_030222135.1. Classification (NCBI taxonomy): domain Eukaryota; kingdom Metazoa; phylum Chordata; class Mammalia; order Primates; family Aotidae; genus Aotus; species Aotus nancymaae. The sequence continues at coordinate 224,221 of NW_026989048.1, forward strand.
GAAAACGCCTGTTTTGGGACTCTGCAGAGAAAGTGTTTGCAGACTGCTGAATCCACACACGGGTTTAACTCTGGAAGTTGAGTGCACACATTGACAACCGTTCTGTTAGATAGCTGCGTTTTGGGTTTAGAAGCAGATATTTCCCTGTGCTTACTGCTGTTTCTTCCATATCCTGGTAAAGGGCTGAAAAGGCCTGTTTTGGGACTCTGCAGAGAAAGTGTTTGCAGACTGCTGAATCCACACACGGGTTTAACTCTGGAAGTTGAGTGCACACATTGACAACCGTTCTGTTAGATAGCTGCGTTTTGGATTTAGAAGCAGATATTTCCCTGTGCTTACTGCTGTTTCTTCCATATGCCGGTAATGGCTGAAAACGCCTGTTTTGGGACTCTGCAGAGAAGATGTTTGCAGACTGCTGAATCCACACACGGGTTTAACTCTGGAAGTTGAGTGCACACATTGACAACCGTTCTGTTAGATAGCTGCGTTTTGGATTTAGAAGCAGATATTTCCCTGTGCTTACTGCTGTTTCTTCCATATGCCGGTAATGGGCTGAAAACGCCTGTTTTGGGACTCTGCAGAGAAAGTGTTTGCAGACTGCTGAATCCACACACGGGTTTAACTCTGGAAGTTGAGTGCACACATTGACAACCGTTCTGTTAGATAGCTGCGTTTTGGATTTAGAAGCAGATATTTCCCTGTGCTGACTGCTGTTTCTTCCATATGCCGGTAATGGGCTGAAAACGCCTGTTTTGGGACTCTGCAGAGAAAGTGTTTGCAGACTGCTGAATCCACACACGGGTTTAACTCTGGAAGTTGAGTGCACACATTGACAACCGTTCTGTTAGATAGCTGCGTTTAGGATTTAGAAGCAGATATTTCCCTGTGCTTACTGCTGTTTCTTCCATATGCCGGTAAAGGGCTGAAAACGCCTGTTTTGGGACTCTGCAGAGAAAGTGTTTGCAGACTGCTGAATCCACACACGGGTTTAACTCTGGAAGTTGAGTGCACACATTGACAACCGTTCTGTTAGATAGCTGCGTTTTGGATTTAGAAGCAGATATTTCCCTGTGCTGACTGCTGTTTCTTCCATATGCCGGTAATGGGCTGAAAACGCCTGTTTTGGGACTCTGCAGAGAAAGTGTTTGCAGACTGCTGAATCCACACACGGGTTTAACTCTGGAAGTTGAGTGCACACATTGACAACCGTTCTGTTAGATAGCTGCGTTTTGGATTTAGAAGCAGATATTTCCCTGTGCTTACTGCTGTTTCTTCCATATGCCGGTAATGGGCTGAAAACGCCTGTTTTGGGACTCTGCAGAGAAAGTGTTTGCAGACTGCTGAATCCACACACGGGTTTAACTCTGGAAGTTGAGTGCACACATTGACAACCGTTCTGTTAGATAGCTGCGTTTTGGATTTAGAAGCAGATATTTCCCTGTGCTTACTGCTGTTTCTTCCATATGCCGGTAATGGGCTGAAAACGCCTGTTTTGGGACTCTGCAGAGAAAGTGTTTGCAGACTGCTGAATCCACACACGGGTTTAACTCTGGACGTTGAGTGCACACATTGACAACCGTTCTGTTAGATAGCTGCGTTTTGGATTTAGAAGCAGATATTTCCCTGTGCTTACTGCTGTTTCTTCCATATGCCGGTAATGGGCTGAAAACGCCTGTTTTGGGACTCTGCAGAGAAAGTGTTTGCAGACTGCTGAATCCACACACGGGTTTAACTCTGGAAGTTGAGTGCACACATTGACAACCGTTCTGTTAGATAGCTGCGTTTTGGGTTTAGAAGCAGATATTTCCCTGTGCTTACTGCTGTTTCTTCCATATCCTGGTAAAGGGCTGAAAACGCCTGTTTTGGGACTCTGCAGAGAAAGTGTTTGCAGACTGCTGAATCCACACACGGGTTTAACTCTGGAAGTTGAGTGCACACATTGACAACCGTTCTGTTAGATAGCTGCGTTTTGGATTTAGAAGCAGATATTTCCCTGTGCTTACTGCTGTTTCTTCCATATGCCGGTAAAGGGCTGAAAACGCCTGTTTTGGGACTCTACAGAGAAAGTGTTTGCAGACTGCTGAATCCACACACGGGTTTAACTCTGGAAGTTGAGTGCACACATTGACAACCGTTCTGTTAGATAGCTGCGTTTTGGATTTAGAAGCAGATATTTCCCTGTGCTTACTGCTGTTTCTTCCATATGCCGGTAATGGGCTGAAAACGCCTGTTTTGGGACTCTGCAGAGAAAGTGTTTGCAGACTGCTGAATCCACACACGGGTTTAACTCTGGAAGTTGAGTGCACACATTGACAACCGTTCTGTTAGATAGCTGCGTTTTGGATTTAGAAGCAGATATTTCCCTGTGCTTACTGCTGTTTCTTCCATATGCCGGTAATGGGCTGAAAACGCCTGTTTTGGGACTCTGCAGAGAAAGTGTTTGCAGACTGCTGATTCCACACACGGGTTTAACTCTGGAAGTTGAGTGCACACATTGACAACCGTTCTGTTAGATAGCTGCGTTTTGGATTTAGAAGCAGATATTTCCCTGTGCTGACTGCTGTTTCTTCCATATGCCGGTAATGGGCTGAAAACGCCTGTTTTGGGACTCTGCAGAGAAAGTGTTTGCAGACTGCTGAATCCACACACGGGTTTAACTCTGGAAGTTGAGTGCACACATTGACAACCGTTCTGTTAGATAGCTGCGTTTTGGATTTAGAAGCAGATATTTCCCTGTGCTGACTGCTGTTTCTTCCATATGCCGGTAATGGGCTGAAAACGCCTGTTTTGGGACTCTGCAGAGAAAGTGTTTGCAGACTGCTGATTCCACACACGGGTTTAACTCTGGAAGTTGAGTGCACACATTGACAACCGTTCTGTTAGATAGCTGCGTTTTGGATTTAGAAGCAGATATTTCCCTGTGCTTACTGCTGTTTCTTCCATATGCCGGTAATGGGCTGAAAACGCCTGTTTTGGGACTCTGCAGAGAAAGTGTTTGCAGACTGCTGAATCCACACACGGGTTTAACTCTGGAAGTTGAGTGCACACATTGACAACCGTTCTGTTAGATAGCTGCGTTTTGGATTTAGAAGCAGATATTTCCCTGTGCTGACTGCTGTTTCTTCCATATGCCGGTAATGGGCTGAAAACGCCTGTTTTGGGACTCTGCAGAGAAAGTGTTTGCAGACTGCTGAATCCACACACGGGTTTAACTCTGGAAGTTGAGTGCACACATTGACAACCGTTCTGTTAGATAGCTGCGTTTTGGATTTAGAAGCAGATATTTCCCTGTGCTTACTGCTGTTTCCTCCATATTGCCGGTAACGGGCTGAAAACGCCTGTTTTGGGACTCTGCAGAGAAGATGTTTGCAGACTGCTGAATCCACACACGGGTTTAACTCTGGAAGTTGAGTGCACACATTGACAACCGTTCTGTTAGATAGCTGCGTTTTGGGTTTAGAAGCAGATATTTCCCTGTGCTTACTGCTGTTTCTTCCGTATGCCGGTAATGGGCTGAAAACGCCTGTTTTGGGACTCTGCAGAGAAAGTGTTTGCAGACTGCTGATTCCACACACGGGTTTAACTCTGGAAGTTGAGTGCACACATTGACAACCGTTCTGTTAGATAGCTGCGTTTTTGATTTAGAAGCAGATATTTCCCTGTGCTTACTGCTGTTTCTTCCATATGCCAGTAATGGGCTGAAAACGCCTGTTTTGGGACTCTGCAGAGAAGATGTTTGCAGACTGCTGAATCCACACACGGGTTTAACTCTGGAAGTTGAGTGCACACATTGACAACCGTTCTGTTAGATAGCTGCGTTTTGGATTTAGAAGCAGATATTTCCCTGTGCTTACTGCTGTTTCTTCCATATGCCGGTAATGGGCTGAAAACGCCTGTTTTGGGACTCTGCAGAGAAAGTGTTTGCAGACTGCTGAATCCACACACGGGTTTAACTCTGGAAGTTGAGTGCACACATTGACAACCGTTCTGTTAGATAGCTGCGTTTTGGATTTAGAAGCAGATATTTCCCTGTGCTTACTGCTGTTTCTTCCATATGCCGGTAATGGGCTGAAAACGCCTGTTTTGGGACTCTGCAGAGAAAGTGTTTGCAGACTGCTGAATCCACACACGGGTTTAACTCTGGACGTTGAGTGCACACATTGACAACCGTTCTGTTAGATAGCTGCGTTTTGGATTTAGAAGCAGATATTTCCCTGTGCTTACTGCTGTTTCTTCCATATGCCGGTAATGGGCTGAAAACGCCTGTTTTGGGACTCTGCAGAGAAAGTGTTTGCAGACTGCTGAATCCACACACGGGTTTAACTCTGGAAGTTGAGTGCACACATTGACAACCGTTCTGTTAGATAGCTGCGTTTTGGGTTTAGAAGCAGATATTTCCCTGTGCTTACTGCTGTTTCTTCCATATCCTGGTAAAGGGCTGAAAACGCCTGTTTTGGGACTCTGCAGAGAAAGTGTTTGCAGACTGCTGAATCCACACACGGGTTTAACTCTGGAAGTTGAGTGCACACATTGACAACCGTTCTGTTAGATAGCTGCGTTTTGGATTTAGAAGCAGATATTTCCCTGTGCTTACTGCTGTTTCTTCCATATGCCGGTAATGGGCTGAAAACGCCTGTTTTGGGACTCTGCAGAGAAAGTGTTTGCAGACTGCTGATTCCACACACGGGTTTAACTCTGGAAGTTGAGTGCACACATTGACAACCGTTCTGTTAGAATAGCTGCGTTTTGGATTTAGAAGCAGATATTTCCCTGTGCTGACTGCTGTTTCTTCCATATGCCGGTAATGGGCTGAAAACGCCTGTTTTGGGACTCTGCAGAGAAAGTGTTTGCAGACTGCTGAATCCACACACGGGTTTAACTCTGGAAGTTGAGTGCACACATTGACAACCGTTCTGTTAGATAGCTGCGTTTTGGATTTAGAAGCAGATATTTCCCTGTGCTTACTGCTGTTTCCTCCATATGCCGGTAATGGGCTGAAAACGCCTGTTTTGGGACTCTGCAGAGAAGATGTTTGCAGACTGCTGAATCCACACACGGGTTTAACTCTGGAAGTTGAGTGCACACATTGACAACCGTTCTGTTAGATAGCTGCGTTTTGGGTTTAGAAGCAGATATTTCCCTGTGCTTACTGCTGTTTCTTCCGTATGCCGGTAATGGGCTGAAAACGCCTGTTTTGGGACTCTGCAGAGAAAGTGTTTGCAGACTGCTGATTCCACACACGGGTTTAACTCTGGAAGTTGAGTGCACACATTGACAACCGTTCTGTTAGATAGCTGCGTTTTTGATTTAGAAGCAGATATTTCCCTGTGCTTACTGCTGTTTCTTCCATATGCCAGTAATGGGCTGAAAACGCCTGTTTTGGGACTCTGCAGAGAAGATGTTTGCAGACTGCTGAATCCACACACGGGTTTAACTCTGGAAGTTGAGTGCACACATTGACAACCGTTCTGTTAGATAGCTGCGTTTTGGATTTAGAAGCAGATATTTCCCTGTGCTTACTGCTGTTTCTTCCATATGCCGGTAATGGGCTGAAAACGCCTGTTTTGGGACTCTGCAGAGAAAGTGTTTGCAGACTGCTGAATCCACACACGGGTTTAACTCTGGAAGTTGAGTGCACACATTGACAACCGTTCTGTTAGATAGCTGCGTTTTGGATTTAGAAGCAGATATTTCCCTGTGCTTACTGCTGTTTCTTCCATATGCCGGTAATGGGCTGAAAACGCCTGTTTTGGGACTCTGCAGAGAAAGTGTTTGCAGACTGCTGAATCCACACACGGGTTTAACTCTGGACGTTGAGTGCACACATTGACAACCGTTCTGTTAGATAGCTGCGTTTTGGATTTAGAAGCAGATATTTCCCTGTGCTTACTGCTGTTTCTTCCATATGCCGGTAATGGGCTGAAAACGCCTGTTTTGGGACTCTGCAGAGAAAGTGTTTGCAGACTGCTGAATCCACACACGGGTTTAACTCTGGAAGTTGAGTGCACACATTGACAACCGTTCTGTTAGATAGCTGCGTTTTGGGTTTAGAAGCAGATATTTCCCTGTGCTTACTGCTGTTTCTTCCATATCCTGGTAAAGGGCTGAAAAGGCCTGTTTTGGGACTCTGCAGAGAAAGTGTTTGCAGACTGCTGAATCCACACACGGGTTTAACTCTGGAAGTTGAGTGCACACATTGACAACCGTTCTGTTAGATAGCTGCGTTTTGGATTTAGAAGCAGATATTTCCCTGTGCTTACTGCTGTTTCTTCCATATGCCGGTAATGGCTGAAAACGCCTGTTTTGGGACTCTGCAGAGAAGATGTTTGCAGACTGCTGAATCCATACACGGGTTTAACTCTGGAAGTTGAGTGCACACATTGAAAACCGTTCTGTTAGATAGCTGCGTTTTGGATTTAGAAGCAGATATTTCCCTGTGCTTACTGCTGTTTCTTCCATATGCCGGTAATGGGCTGAAAACGCCTGTTTTGGGACTCTGCAGAGAAGATGTTTGCAGACTGCTGAATCCACACACGGGTTTAACTCTGGAAGTTGAGTGCACACATTGACAACCGTTCTGTTAGATAGCTGCGTTTTGGATTTAGAAGCAGATATTTCCCTGTGCTTACTGCTGTTTCTTCCATATGCTGGTAATGGGCTGAAAACGCCTGTTTTGGGACTCTGCAGAGAAAGTGTTTGCAGACTGCTGAATCCACACACGGGTTTAACTCTGGAAGTTGAGTGCACACATTGACAACCGTTCTGTTAGATAGCTGTGTTTTGGATTTAGAAGCAGATATTTCCCTGTGCTTACTGCTGTTTCTTCCATATGCCGGTAAAGGGCTGAAAACGCCTGTTTTGGGACTCTGCAGAGAAAGTGTTTGCAGACTGCTGAATCCACACACGGGTTTAACTCTGGAAGTTGAGTGCACACATTGACAACCGTTCTGTTAGATAGCTGCGTTTTGGATTTAGAAGCAGATATTTCCCTGTGCTTACTGCTGTTTCTTCCATATGCCGGTAATGGGCTGAAAACGCCTGTTTTGGGACTCTGCAGAGAAAGTGTTTGCAGACTGCTGAATCCACACACGGGTTTAACTCTGGAAGTTGAGTGCACACATTGACAACCGTTCTGTTAGATAGCTGTGTTTTGGATTTAGAAGCAGATATTTCCCTGTGCTTACTGCTGTTTCTTCCATATGCCGGTAAAGGGCTGAAAACGCCTGTTTTGGGACTCTGCAGAGAAAGTGTTTGCAGACTGCTGAATCCACACACGGGTTTAACTCTGGAAGTTGAGTGCACACATTGACAACCGTTCTGTTAGATAGCTGCGTTTTGGATTTAGAAGCAGATATTTCCCTGTGCTTACTGCTGTTTCTTCCATATGCCGGTAATGGGCTGAAAACGCCTGTTTTGGGACTCTGCAGAGAAAGTGTTTGCAGACTGCTGAATCCACACACGGGTTTAACTCTGGAAGTTGAGTGCACACATTGACAACCGTTCTGTTAGATAGCTGCGTTTTGGATTTAGAAGCAGATATTTCCCTGTGCTTACTGCTGTTTCTTCCATATGCCGGTAATGGGCTGAAAACGCCTGTTTTGGGACTCTGCAGAGAAAGTGTTTGCAGACTGCTGATTCCACACACGGGTTTAACTCTGGAAGTTGAGTGCACACATTGACAACCGTTCTGTTAGATAGCTGCGTTTTGGATTTAGAAGCAGATATTTCCCTGTGCTGACTGCTGTTTCTTCCATATGCCGGTAATGGTCTGAAAACGCCTGTTTTGGGACTCTGCAGAGAAAGTGTTTGCAGACTGCTGAATCCACACACGGGTTTAACTCTGGAAGTTGAGTGCACACATTGACAACCGTTCTGTTAGATAGCTGCGTTTTGGATTTAGAAGCAGATATTTCCCTGTGCTTACTGCTGTTTCTTCCATATGCCGGTAATGGGCTGAAAACGCCTGTTTTGGGATTCTGCAGAGAAGATGTTTGCAGACTGCTGAATCCACACACGGGTTTAACTCTGGAAGTTGAGTGCACACATTGACAACCGTTCTGTTAGATAGCTGCGTTTTGGATTTAGAAGCAGATATTTCCCTGTGCTTACTGCTGTTTCTTCCATATGCCGGTAATGGGCTGAAAACGCCTGTTTTGGGACTCTGCAGAGAAAGTGTTTGCAGACTGCTGAATCCACACACGGGTTTAACTCTGGAAGTTGAGTGCACACATTGACAACCGTTCTGTTAGATAGCTGCGTTTTGGATTTAGAAGCAGATATTTCCCTGTGCTGACTGCTGTTTCTTCCATATGCCGGTAATGGGCTGAAAACGCCTGTTTTGGGACTCTGCAGAGAAAGTGTTTGCAGACTGCTGAATCCACACACGGGTTTAACTCTGGAAGTTGAGTGCACACATTGACAACCGTTCTGTTAGATAGCTGCGTTTTGGATTTAGAAGCAGATATTTCCCTGTGCTTACTGCTGTTTCCTCCATATGCCGGTAATGGGCTGAAAACGCCTGTTTTGGGACTCTGCAGAGAAGATGTTTGCAGACTGCTGAATCCACACACGGGTTTAACTCTGGAAGTTGAGTGCACACATTGACAACCGTTCTGTTAGATAGCTGCGTTTTGGGTTTAGAAGCAGATATTTCCCTGTGCTTACTGCTGTTTCTTCCGTATGCCGGTAATGGGCTGAAAACGCCTGTTTTGGGACTCTGCAGAGAAAGTGTTTGCAGACTGCTGATTCCACACACGGGTTTAACTCTGGAAGTTGAGTGCACACATTGACAACCGTTCTGTTAGATAGCTGCGTTTTTGATTTAGAAGCAGATATTTCCCTGTGCTTACTGCTGTTTCTTCCATATGCCAGTAATGGGCTGAAAACGCCTGTTTTGGGACTCTGCAGAGAAGATGTTTGCAGACTGCTGAATCCACACACGGGTTTAACTCTGGAAGTTGAGTGCACACATTGACAACCGTTCTGTTAGATAGCTGCGTTTTGGATTTAGAAGCAGATATTTCCCTGTGCTTACTGCTGTTTCTTCCATATGCCGGTAATGGGCTGAAAACGCCTGTTTTGGGACTCTGCAGAGAAAGTGTTTGCAGACTGCTGAATCCACACACGGGTTTAACTCTGGAAGTTGAGTGCACACATTGACAACCGTTCTGTTAGATAGCTGCGTTTTGGATTTAGAAGCAGATATTTCCCTGTGCTTACTGCTGTTTCTTCCATATGCCGGTAATGGGCTGAAAACGCCTGTTTTGGGACTCTGCAGAGAAAGTGTTTGCAGACTGCTGAATCCACACACGGGTTTAACTCTGGACGTTGAGTGCACACATTGACAACCGTTCTGTTAGATAGCTGCGTTTTGGATTTAGAAGCAGATATTTCCCTGTGCTTACTGCTGTTTCTTCCATATGCCGGTAATGGGCTGAAAACGCCTGTTTTGGGACTCTGCAGAGAAAGTGTTTGCAGACTGCTGAATCCACACACGGGTTTAACTCTGGAAGTTGAGTGCACACATTGACAACCGTTCTGTTAGATAGCTGCGTTTTGGGTTTAGAAGCAGATATTTCCCTGTGCTTACTGCTGTTTCTTCCATATCCTGGTAAAGGGCTGAAAAGGCCTGTTTTGGGACTCTGCAGAGAAAGTGTTTGCAGACTGCTGAATCCACACACGGGTTTAACTCTGGAAGTTGAGTGCACACATTGACAACCGTTCTGTTAGATAGCTGCGTTTTGGATTTAGAAGCAGATATTTCCCTGTGCTTACTGCTGTTTCTTCCATATGCCGGTAATGGCTGAAAACGCCTGTTTTGGGACTCTGCAGAGAAGATGTTTGCAGACTGCTGAATCCATACACGGGTTTAACTCTGGAAGTTGAGTGCACACATTGAAAACCGTTCTGTTAGATAGCTGCGTTTTGGATTTAGAAGCAGATATTTCCCTGTGCTTACTGCTGTTTCTTCCATATGCCGGTAATGGGCTGAAAACGCCTGTTTTGGGACTCTGCAGAGAAGATGTTTGCAGACTGCTGAATCCACACACGGGTTTAACTCTGGAAGTTGAGTGCACACATTGACAACCGTTCTGTTAGATAGCTGCGTTTTGGATTTAGAAGCAGATATTTCCCTGTGCTTACTGCTGTTTCTTCCATATGCTGGTAATGGGCTGAAAACGCCTGTTTTGGGACTCTGCAGAGAAAGTGTTTGCAGACTGCTGAATCCACACACGGGTTTAACTCTGGAAGTTGAGTGCACACATTGACAACCGTTCTGTTAGATAGCTGCGTTTTGGATTTAGAAGCAGATATTTCCCTGTGCTTACTGCTGTTTCTTCCATATGCCGGTAATGGGCTGAAAACGCCTGTTTTGGGACTCTGCAGAGAAAGTGTTTGCAGACTGCTGAATCCACACACGGGTTTAACTCTGGAAGTTGAGTGCACACATTGACAACCGTTCTGTTAGATAGCTGTGTTTTGGATTTAGAAGCAGATATTTCCCTGTGCTGACTGCTGTTTCTTCCATATGCCGGTAAAGGGCTGAAAACGCCTGTTTTGGGACTCTGCAGAGAAAGTGTTTGCAGACTGCTGAATCCACACACGGGTTTAACTCTGGAAGTTGAGTGCACACATTGACAACCGTTCTGTTAGATAGCTGCGTTTTGGATTTAGAAGCAGATATTTCCCTGTGCTTACTGCTGTTTCTTCCATATGCCGGTAATGGGCTGAAAACGCCTGTTTTGGGACTCTGCAGAGAAAGTGTTTGCAGACTGCTGAATCCACACACGGGTTTAACTCTGGAAGTTGAGTGCACACATTGACAACCGTTCTGTTAGATAGCTGCGTTTTGGATTTAGAAGCAGATATTTCCCTGTGCTTACTGCTGTTTCTTCCATATGCCGGTAATGGGCTGAAAACGCCTGTTTTGGGACTCTGCAGAGAAAGTGTTTGCAGACTGCTGATTCCACACACGGGTTTAACTCTGGAAGTTGAGTGCACACATTGACAACCGTTCTGTTAGATAGCTGCGTTTTGGATTTAGAAGCAGATATTTCCCTGTGCTGACTGCTGTTTCTTCCATATGCCGGTAATGGGCTGAAAACGCCTGTTTTGGGACTCTGCAGAGAAAGTGTTTGCAGACTGCTGAATCCACACACGGGTTTAACTCTGGAAGTTGAGTGCACACATTGACAACCGTTCTGTTAGATAGCTGCGTTTTGGATTTAGAAGCAGATATTTCCCTGTGCTGACTGCTGTTTCTTCCATATGCCGGTAATGGGCTGAAAACGCCTGTTTTGGGACTCTGCAGAGAAAGTGTTTGCAGACTGCTGATTCCACACACGGGTTTAACTCTGGAAGTTGAGAGCACACATTGACAACCGTTCTGTTAGATAGCTGCGTTTTGGATTTAGAAGCAGATATTTCCCTGTGCTTACTGCTGTTTCTTCCATATGCCGGTAATGGGCTGAAAACGACTGTTTTGGGATTCTGCAGAGAAGATGTTTGCAGACTGCTGAATCCACACACGGGTTTAACTCTGGAAGTTGAGTGCACACATTGACAACCGTTCTGTTAGATAGCTGCGTTTTGGATTTAGAAGCAGATATTTCCCTGTGCTTACTGCTGTTTCTTCCATATGCCGGTAATGGGCTGAAAACGCCTGTTTTGGGACTCTGCAGAGAAAGTGTTTGCAGACTGCTGAATCCACACACGGGTTTAACTCTGGAAGTTGAGTGCACACATTGACAACCGTTCTGTTAGATAGCTGCGTTTTGGATTTAGAAGCAGATATTTCCCTGTGCTGACTGCTGTTTCTTCCATATGCCGGTAATGGGCTGAAAACGCCTGTTTTGGGACTCTGCAGAGAAAGTGTTTGCAGACTGCTGAATGCACACACGGGTTTAACTCTGGATGTTGAGTGCACACATTGACAACCGTTCTGTTAGATAGCTGCGTTTTGGATTTAGAAGCAGATATTTCCCTGTGCTTACTGCTGTTTCCTCCATATGCCGGTAATGGGCTGAAAACGCCTGTTTTGGGACTCTGCAGAGAAGATGTTTGCAGACTGCTGAATCCACACACGGGTTTAACTCTGGAAGTTGAGTGCACACATTGACAACCGTTCTGTTAGATAGCTGCGTTTTGGGTTTAGAAGCAGATATTTCCCTGTGCTTACTGCTGTTTCTTCCGTATGCCGGTAATGGGCTGAAAACGCCTGTTTTGGGACTCTGCAGAGAAAGTGTTTGCAGACTGCTGATTCCACACACGGGTTTAACTCTGGAAGTTGAGTGCACACATTGACAACCGTTCTGTTAGATAGCTGCGTTTTTGATTTAGAAGCAGATATTTCCCTGTGCTTACTGCTGTTTCTTCCATATGCCAGTAATGGGCTGAAAACGCCTGTTTTGGGACTCTGCAGAGAAGATGTTTGCAGACTGCTGAATCCACACACGGGTTTAACTCTGGAAGTTGAGTGCACACATTGACAACCGTTCTGTTAGATAGCTGCGTTTTGGATTTAGAAGCAGATATTTCCCTGTGCTTACTGCTGTTTCTTCCATATGCCGGTAATGGGCTGAAAACGCCTGTTTTGGGACTCTGCAGAGAAAGTGTTTGCAGACTGCTGAATCCACACACGGGTTTAACTCTGGAAGTTGAGTGCACACATTGACAACCGTTCTGTTAGATAGCTGCGTTTGGATTTAGAAGCAGATATTTCCCTGTGCTTACTGCTGTTTCTTCCATATGCTGGTAATGGGCTGAAAACGCCTGTTTTGGGACCCTGCAGAGAAAGTGTTTGCAGACTGCTGAATCCACACACGGGTTTAACTCTGGAAGTTGAGTGCACACATTGACAACCGTTCTGTTAGATAGCTGCGTTTTGGATTTAGAAGCAGATATTTCCCTGTGCTTACTGCTGTTTCTTCCATATGCCGGTAATGGGCTGAAAACGCCTGTTTTGGGACTCTGCAGAGAAAGTGTTTGCAGACTGCTGAATCCACACACGGGTTTAACTCTGGAAGTTGAGTGCACACATTGACAACCGTTCTGTTAGATAGCTGTGTTTTGGATTTAGAAGCAGATATTTCCCTGTGCTTACTGCTGTTTCTTCCATATGCCGGTAATGGGCTGAAAACGCCTGTTTTGGGACTCTGCAGAGAAAGTGTTTGCAGACTGCTGAATCCACACACGGGTTTAACTCTGGAAGTTGAGTGCACACATTGACAACCGTTCTGTTAGATAGCTGCGTTTTGGATTTAGAAGCAGATATTTCCCTGTGCTTACTGCTGTTTCTTCCATATGCCGGTAATGGGCTGAAAACGCCTGTTTTGGGACTCTGCAGAGAAAGTGTTTGCAGACTGCTGAATCCACACACGGGTTTAACTCTGGAAGTTGAGTGCACACATTGACAACCGTTCTGTTAGATAGCTGCGTTTTGGATTTAGAAGCAGATATTTCCCTGTGCTGACTGCTGTTTCTTCCATATGCCGGTAATTGGCTGAAAACGCCTGTTTTGGGACTCTGCAGAGAAAGTGTTTGCAGACTGCTGATTCCACACACCGGGTTTAACTCTGGAAGTTGAGTGCACACATTGACAACCGTTCTGTTAGATAGCTGCGTTTTGGATTTAGAAGCAGATATTTCCCTGTGCTGACTGCTGTTTCTTCCATGTGCCGGTAATGGGCTGAAAACGCCTGTTTTGGGACTCTGCAGAGAAAGTGTTTGCAGACTGCTGAATCCACACACGGGTTTAACTCTGGAAGTTGAGTGCACACATTGACAACCGTTCTGTTAGATAGCTGCGTTTTGGATTTAGAAGCAGATATTTCCCTGTGCTGACTGCTGTTTCTTCCATATGCCGGTAATGGGCTGAAAACGCCTGTTTTGGGACTCTGCAGAGAAAGTGTTTGCAGACTGCTGATTCCACACACGGGTTTAACTCTGGAAGTTGAGTGCACACATTGACAACC